>NW_005197648.1:60870-97553 GCF_000372725.1 Emiliania huxleyi CCMP1516 | reverse complement strand
TCCCCCCCCCCCCCCCTTTTCCCCCCAGGGCCCCCCCCCCCCCCCAAAACACCCCACCCCACCCATCCCCCACCCCCACCCAGGTTGATCCCCTCCTCGATGCCGCCGTCGATTGCGTCGATGTGCTCGAGCTCGCATCCTTTGTGCAGGCCCCCCCCAGGCGCCCCTACGGCGGCGCGCAGCGCCGCTGCACCCCAAACAAAAACGCGCGCGCAGCGCGCGCCAGCGGCGCGCAGCGCCGCCGCAGGCGGCGGACAGCAGGTGCGCAAATTTAAACGCCATTTTCGGTTTCGCACTTTTGCCAAAATCTTCAAAATCCGGTACAAATCGACTTAGGAGATTTTCCGTGCGCAGCCGGCGGGGCCCATGGCGGGGGCTGGCCCCCCGCTGCCAGGCGGCCAGCCAAAAATGTTATAAACACCAAAATTGGGTTTACATAGTAAACTGCTTGCCAGAGGCCTCAGCAACTTTGTACATCATTTTGGTCCTTTCTGTGTGGGCATGAGAATCGTTGGTCGCAGACGCGGTACCATTGACAAATCTGCAATATACACCCCCACACGAACAAATAGCAAAATCCGAATACCGTGCACAAATCCGGCGATGTGGGACGCAAGCCTTCAGCTGGTGCCAAGACATCCGTAAAGTTGAAAGCAGAACGTCCGCCAAATCCGTGCTCTTCGCGCTACCTGAGGGGAAAGCCGCTGATCGAGCCCAGCGTGCCCGCGGCCGCCTCCCGCGCAGCACCGCCGCTGCGGAATCGGATCGATCCCATGGAGGAGGAGGGCGCAGTCGGCCAGCGCAGCAGGCGGAGTCCCTCCCCGCGCCGGAGCCCCCCTGCAGTCGAGGGAGTCCTCGTTGGCGATGAAGGTGGCGACATCGAATCGCGGCCGACACACGTCACGGGAGGAATGGGCGATGAGCGGGAACGATGCGCACTACGACGCCGACTCCGCCGTGCTCGAGGCCGCAGAAAGCCGCGCTCCAGGAGCACGCCAAGATGCAATGGCTCGCTTGCTTCGATTCAGCTCTCTCGGCAGAAGTGGGGCTGGAGCGGGTGGGGGTGGATGCCGATTGAGGGGGAGCGTCTCCAGCTGCGCCCTGTGGCAGCTGCGCCCTGTGGCAGCTAGTCGAGGGACTTGGTAGTTGTGACCCCCCTGAGTGAGGACAGGAGAGAGAGAGCGTTTTGTGGTGTTGGTGTACGCAATAACGGGACAGGGTGGTTGTTCTCTCTATTTCCTCTTCTAGCTCTTAGCATGAGCTGCGCCCGGTACCCCTTTTGCGCAGCAACACCTTAAACTTTTAGGCCCTCCAAATTCGGGTCGGAGCGTAGCGGAGTGGGCCCCGAGTTTGAAAAGGGCGACGGACGCTTGCGTCCTAGCCTCCAACAACGCCTCCCCGGCGCAGAGGGGCCCCCGGAGGGATGCACAATCGCTCCACGCCACGCCGCTTGCGGCGGTCCTCTTCCCAGCCAGCGCAGGTTATTCTTTATTTGTGACCTGCTGACCGACCGGCAAGCTGGTCACACGTGAGGCAGCGACGAGAAGAGGAAAGGGCGGCGTACGACGACAACATGTCGCAGTCGGGCGGTTCGGAGCCAGAAGTGACGCGCGCAGACGCAGTCCCACAGTCGCAATCAGCGAGTCCCGCCGCATCACCAGTGGGCCCTGCCGCAGATTCAGCCAATCCTGCCGCAGCACCAGCGAGCCCTGCCGCAGCACCAGCTTCCCGCAGCTCCAGCAGCGCACCGATCGGCCGTCCGCGAGGCCGCGCGCCACACGGAGAGAACGGGCGACCAAAGGTGTGGGATGCCGTCCAGGGTTGCTGGCTCGAGCAGGCTGGCGGTGCGGCGGCGGAGTCCGGCTCCGCAGCTGGTGCGGCGGCGAGCGGCGGCGGTGCAGCGGAAGTACAAGTCCGCGAGTACAAGTGCGGCACGTGCGGCTTCCTGCCGAAGAAGAAGCAGCATGACTGCGCGGCAGTCCTTGCCGAGAAGTCGGCCGGCGAGGCAAGCCGTGGCTCCGGCGAAACCACGGAGAGGTTGCCGAAGCTGAGCGGCGGCGGGTGCTCGCCCGCGGCCGGCAGGCCGGCCATGCCCGCGCGCGTGGACGTTGAGCAGCCGCCGGACTGGCTGGCGGCGGGTGCCGAGGTGGAGGTCGAGATGGGGGAGGAGGGGCTGCGTGGCAGTCTGTACGGAGGCAAGGTGCTGCAGCTCCGGAAAGGCAAGGCGCTCGTGCAGTACGCCGCCTTTTGCGTCGAGGCGGAGGAGGAGGGCGGCGGAGACGGCGAGGCGCCGCTGCTGACCGAGTGGACGAGCACCCGCCTCCTGCGGCCGCCGCCGCCGCCGCCGCCGCCGGGCTTCCCGTCGCAGCTTCCCGCCGGCAAGCTGCTCTCCCTGCTGCACGACGACGGCTGGTGGGAGGTGCGACTGCTCGAGAGCCGGCCCGCGGAGGCCTCCTTCCTCGTCAGCTCCGAGCTATACAAGCGGCAGCGGTGGGCGAGGATCGTGCTGCGGTCGCCTCGGGAGCAGCGCCTCTTCACGGCAGTGTGCCGTGAACAGGTGGGTGGGCGCTGAGGTGCTGCGGCCGCGCTGGGTGCTCGCCGACTCGCACTGGCACGCCGAGGCTGGCTGCCCGCCCACCACGCGGGCATGGCCCTCTCGAGTGTGTGGAGAGGCTCGCCTACCGTCCGCCTGCCGCCCGTAGGTTGGCGGCGCGGCGCCGCCGCGCAGCGCGGAGGAGCGAAGCACGCCTTCGAAGCGGCGGAGCCGGTGCGGCGAGTGCGCAAACTGCAGGGCGACCGACTGCGGCCAGTGCAGGGCGTGCAGCGACATGGCAAAGTTTGGCGGCCCCGGCACCCTCAAGCAGCCCTGCGCTCGGCGGGTGTGCGAGCATTTGCGGGCGGGCAAGCCGGCCGAGGGCGGCGGCAAGCGAGACGGCGGTGGTTTCGCGCTCTGCGCCCTGCCCGCCGGCCTCAAGGCGACCCTGCCCGCCCACGACGTTGCGAGGCTCGGGCGCGCGCTCCTCGCGTCCGTCTCTGCGAGGCCGGAGGGGAGGGTGCTCGAGGCGGCCTCTTCGCCGCCCGAGGGGGAGGCCTCTCGTGGCGGCGCCTCTCTGGGCGAGATCCGCGCGCGGCTGGACGGGGGCGGGTACGGCGAGGACGTCTCCGCCTTCGCTGCAGACGTGCGCGCACTCTACGTCCGCTTGCACTCTACGGTGGCCGAGGGCCGGGCGGGCGGCGGGGCTGGCCGCGGGGCGGCGGGTGGCGGCGGCTCGCCGCTCGCGCACGCCGGGCTGCTCGCCTTCGAAGAGAGCCTCGCGTCGGATCTCGCGGCGTGCGTGAGGCGCTCCGCGGCGGGCGAGCAAGGGCCGGCGGCCAAGCGCGCCCGGCACCGCGGCCCACGGCGCGAGGAGGAGGAGGAGGAGGAGGGCTCGGAGAGGGGGCACCGGCGGTGAGCGGGGCCGCGGTGAGGGGTCGTTAGGTGCGAGGAGGAGGAGCTCGAGAACTTGCGCTCCTTCCTCGTCGAGTGCGGCGGCGAGGGCGACTCTGTGCTCGCGGGCTGGTCGGTCAAGCTGTGCGTGCGCCCCGCCGGCGGAAAGGCGGGCCTCTCCTGCCCTCTCGACCAAGTCGCCAGCCCTCACCCTCACCCCAGCCCCGACCCAACGCAGGTCGCGGGCGACTACTTCCTCTACTACTCGGCCACGGGGCGCGTCTTTCGCTCGCGGGCCGAGGCTGCCCAGCAGTAGCACAGCAGTAGCTGATAGTGGAGCGGTAGCCAGCGAGCCGAGGTTGCGCGCCGCCACCGGCTACTCATCAGCTGACCGGTCGATCGAGCTTGTAATGGCGGATGACCGACCGCTAGGTTGCGCGCCACTACAAGCTCGACCTTGAGGCGGGCCACCGCGCAGCGCGGGAGGCGCGGGCGGCGGCCGCGGAGGCGGAGGCGGAGCGGCGGCGCGCCATCGCAAGAGGAGGAGGAGGGGCCCGCACGGCGCTTCTGTGAGTCGCTTCCCTGTCCCACGCCGGGGTAGGCGCGCAAAGGAGGCGGCGGAGGGGTGGGGCGGCGAGCCGGCGGTTCCAGACGCTAGGCGTCGAGCGCGCCGCGGCAGGGGAGGGGGGGGGGGGTGAGGGGGAGGAGGCGGTCACCAGTCGCCGCCGCGTGACCGGTAGGCTGGCGCGCATGGCATCCCTGACTGGGGAGGCGGCCCCGGGCCCGCGGCCTGCGCCGAGCGAGCTCGGGGCTGCGTTGGGAGGAGTACCTTGCAGCGCGGCTGGGCCGCTCCTCGCCGTGGCCGACTTTGTCGCCGCGTTCGGGGAGGCGCTCAGCTTGCCTCAGGTGTGTGGGCTGCAGGGCTTGGTGTCGATGCTCGACGACACGAGCGGAGTGCCGCCGCCAAAGCTGGCAGCGCTGCACGTCCGTCTGCTCCACCTCCTGCTGGCGGACGAGGCGGCGAGCGGGTGGTGGCCGAGAGACGCGCAGCCGAGGGACGAGCCGCGCGACAGGCCAGGAAGCGGCGGCGCAGCGAGCGCAGAGGGAAGCAGCGCAGTGGTCGGTGGGGCGGACGAGGAGCCGCAGCAGCGCGTCCTGCGCGGCTCTCAGCTCGTCGGCTGGCGCATCTCTGCGCTGATGAGCCAGCCCACGCACTCGTCGCCGTCTCTCCCTGAAGCGGAGGAGGAGGGGGAGGAGGAGGAGCCGGCTGAGGCGCCGTTGGCGTCGGCGGAGGCAGCGCCGGTGGGGGCTGGCGGGTGGGCGGTCGAGGGCCTCGTCGGCTTCCGGCGGCGGCAGGAGCCGGGCCAGGCGGGGCGGGAGGAGTGGCTCGTCAAGTGGGCTGGCTACTCGAGGGGCAGCAGCACTTGGGAGCCCCTTGACAACCTCGGCGACAGCCTTCACGCGCAGGCCCCCCCGCAGCCCGCCGTGCAGCGCCCTAGCTCCTCTCGCACCGTTGCATGCCCCGCACCCTCCTCCACAGGCGCGGCGGCTCCGGCGTGAGCACGACCGCCGCGGCGGCGGCAAGCCGCACCCCTCCACCGGAGTGCTGGTTGGCTTCGACGAGCGATCGGGCCTGCACACCATGGCCCTGGACGAGACGGCAGCCACGGTCGAGCTGCTGCTCGAGGGGGGTGGGGCGGTCGAGTATCGCCTCCTCTCCTGCATCGCGCCCCCGCGTCTGCTGCGCCGCGAGCGGCCGCGCCGACCTGCTCCGGCCGAGGTTGGCATTGCGGATTGGAGCCCGCCATCCCGCGCGGAGCTGCTCCCGCCCCGGACGCGCGCTGTGAAGAGACGCCGTTCGCGCCATAGGCCCGCCGTCGCCGCGGCGAGCGCGGTTCGCCTGGCAGACTCGTGGGCGCGGGGGGAGATGCCGCCCATCGAAGACTCGCCGCCCCGGCCCGCAGAGGCTGCAGAGGCCGCGGAGCCTGCAGAGGACGGCGGCGACGGAGCCCCGCCACCGAGCCGAGGGGCTGCAGCGGACACCGCGGCGGCGGGCGTCGCGCCGCCGGCCGCCTCTGACGGTGCTGCCGCCTCTGCCCCGGCGGCAGCGCGTCGCTCTTCCCGACGCCGCGCCGCGCGGCCGCTGGGTCCACAGCCCGCGCGGGGTCAGGCGCGCGGAGGCGCGCAACAGCGCCCCTCCTCCGAGAAGGAGGGGAGCGGTTCGGCGGTCGAGTCGTTCCTCCAACGCTCGGCGCTGCAGGAGGCAGTCCAGTCGCTGCTGGCGGCGCCGCCCGCCGCCCTCGCCTCCACCTACAGCCGGCTCTCGCCGCACGCGAAGCTAGCTCTCCTCGGCTTGCTCGTCAACGCCGCCGCCGAGACGGCGGCGGCGGCCGCCGCCGCCGAGGCGCAGCAGCGGCGGTGGCAGGAGTTGGACGTGGAGGGGCGGGACGCGAGGCGCGGCCGGCGGCGGGCCCGCGAGGCGGTTCGGGCGGCGGTGGAGGAGCACTTTGAGCTCAAGCCGCGAGGCAAGCGCAAGGGGCAGGGGGGCAGGGCGGAGGGGGGCAGGGCGGAGGCGGAGGGCGACGCGCTGGTGCAGCGCGCAAAGAGTGTGGTCGCGCGGCTGGCTGCAGCGGGCGTGCTCGGCCCGCCCGCGCTCGTGGTGTCGCGCGCCGAGCTCACCGCGTCGGAGGTCGCGCAGGTGCGGTCGCGGTAGCCCTCTAGCAAGCACTCTCAAAGACACGCACTCGACGGTCTTCGACGGACATGTCGGGCAGTCCACTGCCTCGTGGCACACTCTTGTCCTCGCAGCCTCCACTGTCCTCGTAGCTCACGCACCGCGAGAGGCGACGGATGCAGTGCGCGCCACTGAGCAGGGGGGCGAGCTCGAGCTCATATCTTAATTAGCCCTTAAATTATACCTTAATTAAGAGCAGGGGGTCGAGCTCGAGCTCATATCTTAACTAACCCTTAATTACGAGCAGGGGGTCGAGCTCGAGCTATATATTAATTAACCCTTAATTACGAGCAGGGGGTCGAGCTCGAGCTATATATTAATTAACCCTTAATTACGAGCAGGGGGTCGAGCTCGAGCTATATATTAATTAACCCTTAATTAAGAGCAGGGGGTCGAGCTCGAGCTCGAGCTCGCCGGCGGCGCCGGAGGCGCCGGAGGCGACGCCGCCAGGACGGCACGTTTGCGCGACGAGCTCCGGAGGCGGCGCGAGGCGGCGACGGCACGGCGCGACGGCGCGGAGGCTGCCCTTCGCGAGGCGGTGGAGGGAGCGAGCCGCGACGAGGCCGAGTGTGCCTCCCGGCTGACGAGGCGTGTACCGCGTCTCTTCACTCCTCCTCGCTGTGAACAGCTCCTCTCGGCGCTCGAGCTCGCGCACGCGGCGCTGCTGGTCGGCGACTCCTCCGCCGACGGGGTCGGGCCTCGCAGGGGGGAGGGGCAGGGCTGCCGCTGGATGACGAGGGAGGTGCTCGACGCGCACGTCGCGCTGGCCGCTCTCGCCCACGCAGAGGACGACGAGCACGACGACCGCCGGCGTAGGGCGGCGATGGCGCAGCTCTGCGTCCGCACCGAGAGCCTCGGCGTCGACCGGAGCGGCCGCCGCTACTGGGCGCTCGACCGGCGCGCAGCTGCGGAGGGAGGAGGGCGCGGGGAGGGCGGGGAGGGCGAAGGTTCCGCTGCCGTGTGGGCGGAGCCGCGCGCGGCGGCGCAAGCTGGCTGGTGGGAGCTGTACCGAGGATCGGCGTGCGCGCAGCTCGCGAAGTCGCTCGACCCGAGGGGGGTGCGGGAGCGAGCGCTCCAGCTGGAGATGCGGTCGCGGTTCGGTGTGTGATTTTTCGTAAAAGCGGCGCCCCCGCGCCGATGAAGCAGGGAACGCCGCCTCGGCCCGCTCGCTCTGCCACCCGCGCCGCGCCCGCCGCCGCCCCCGGCCCCGCCGCCGCCCCGGGCCGCGCCCGCCGCGGAGCGCGGGGTTCGGCCAGCGTCGGATAACACAATCTTGAGACAATACTCCACGAGACAGAGACCTGGGGCTGCTTCTGAGCCCCGGCAACGCCATGCTATGCGTGCGCCCCCTCAACCAAAGATCTTCTTGTAGCCCTTCTCGCCCAAGATTGCCTTGTATTTCTCGTCAAACTTGCCCTGCGGCAGCGGGGGTCCAGGGGGGTCAACGGACACGCGGGGCCAGCGAGGCTCGGCGACTGCTCAAGCTAGCAGCACGGCCGCGGCAGGGCGGTGCGCGTCTCGGTGCGCGCCTGGTTCTGCTTGAGCTGCTCCATGACGCCTGCATCGAGCCGCTCGCCGAGGAAGTCGCTGAGGGTGGAGGTGCGGTTCGCCAGGTAGGCGAAGAAGCCGGCGGCAAGCACGTGCTCCCACGGCCCTGCGGGCGCGATCGGGGCGTGGTCGGGGGGCGGAAGCCGGCGCGGAGGCGGGCTGGAGCGCACGGTGGAAATACGGCGCTTTTCTCAGGGCGTTGCAGTAGATCATGGTCCACACGCCAAAGGCGCTGCCGCCCAGCGTGCACGCGGCGAAGCCCATGGCGCCCCAGCTCCCGTTCGAGCAGAAGCGCTGCCCGGCGGCGAGCGCTCCTGCGAGTGCTACAGCGCTCGAGGAAGAAAAACCTGCGATTTCTTTCTTTCTTTTCCATAGGCGAGAAGGGGGAGGCAATTGCCGCCCGTCCACCTCACAGGATCCCGATGTGGTTCTCGAAGGCGGTGCACAGGCGCGCGAGCGCGGCGGCGGCGGAGAGCGGGTACTCGGAGATGGATATCGTCTCGTCGACGGGGTATTCCGGGCTCACCGAGCCGTGCGCCATCGCGCCGGCCACGAAGACTATCGGCACGTCCTGCGGCAGCGCCGGCACGTACTGTGGCAGCGAGACGAGGCGCCCACCGTAGGAGAGGCTGACGAGGCGGCAGTTTGGCGGCAGGTGGTCGGTCACGGGGTTCTTGACCACCTTGAGCAGCTTGTGCGGCCCGTTCGACGCGCGGATTGACAGCTTGAACAGCAGCTGGGTCATCAGCCCACAAAATCGGCGAAACGTGCGCGGGATCCGAATCTGCGGCGAGACCTGCAGGTGTCGCGCGCGCAGCGGGGCGTCAGCGCGCGGCGAGAGGGCGGGTCGGCCGGGTCGGCCGGACGGAACCTCGATCAGCACGCCCTTCTCTGTGCGCACAAAGAGCTTGAGCAGGCCCGCCTTGTTGAGCGGCGAGTCGAGCAGCATCAGCATGCTCTGGTGAAGAATGTCGGGCCGGAAGGCGGCTGGGTCGCGCTGGTGCTTGCGCAAAAAGTTGCCGTGGTCGTCCGAGTTGAGCAGCACATGCTCCGACCCCACCTTGCCCGTCTCGAGGCACGCCCGCTCGAGCACGACAATCACACGCGGCTGCTTGGCGACGCGGCCATCGGACTCGTAGGTGGAGCACGCCGGCTCCTCGGGTGGGGCGGCGGCCGCCGGCACGTCGACGCGCTTCGCCTTCCGATCCGTACCCGACTCGGCGCCCTTGCGCTTCTTCATCCGGCCGGCTTGGACACGAGGCTGTGGGGGCTGAGGGCCAAAAGTAAAACGCGCAACGCCACTCTCGGCTCTCAGAGCGGCGTTCTATCTCAGTAACCCCGCTCGCAGGTACTAGAGCAGCGTTCGTCAAGCTTAAACCCCACTCTACACAATACAGAGCAGCGTTTGCCTAACAAGACTCCGCTCTGCAACCTTCAGAGCGGACTCTTGCTCAGAAAAACACCGACCGAGCACGTTCGAGCGGAGTCAAGACAGTGCAACACCGCTCAACATAGCGGGAGCGGTCAATTTCCGCGGAGAGGCTGCTTTCGCCTCCCTCAGTCGCGCTCTCCTTCGCTCCTCCTCTTCAGAGCGGGACTTTGCTAAGTGAACACTGCTCTAGCTAGTAAGAGCAGCGATTGCTTCAAGCTGACACCGCTCTAAATGGCGTGAGCGGCGTATCACTAAATGCGACGCCGCTCTGACTACTCGGAGCAGTGACGACCCACCCACACGCTGCTCAACCCCAGGGGCGGGGCTCGCCACGCCGCGCCGCGCGCCACGAGCGATCGTGGAATCACCCGTCGGCGTCAGGTGGCATCGCCGTCCCGGCGTCCCAGAGCAGCGTCTATTCAGGGCGACGCCGCTCACGCCATTTAGAGCGGTGTCAGCTTAAAGCAATCGCTGCTCTTACTAGCTAGAGCGGTGTTCACTCAGCAAAGTCCCGCTCTGAAGAGGAGGAGCGGAGGAGAGCGCGACTGAGGGAGGCGAAAGCAGCCTCTCCGCGGAAATTGACCGCTCCCGCTATGTTGAGCGGTGTTGCACTGTCTTGACTCCGCTCGAACGTGCTCGGTCGGTGTTTTTCTGAGCAAGAGTCCGCTCTGAAGGTTGCAGAGCGGAGTCTTGTTAGGCAAACGCTGCTCTGTATTGTGTAGAGTGGGGTTTAAGCTTGACGAACGCTGCTCTAGTACCTGCGAGCGGGGTTACTGAGATAGAACGCCGCTCTGAGAGCCGAGAGTGGCGTTGCGCGTTTTACTTTTGGCCCTCAGCCGGCTGTGGGTTTTTCACAGCCTTGTTGTTGAGAAGGATATACCGCAAATGGCGCTGTGCGCTGGTCTGTGAGAGAGGGTGAGGTGCGAGCCCTGGAGGCCCTGGGGATGGGGGGAGACACATACGCACAACCCCGGGCCCGAAATCGCACAGTGACGTCAGACATGCTGACTTGGCCTGTACATACATGTACTTTTCCGGCAAACAAAAAGGAAAAATTTGCGTTTCCGGAAATTTCCAGGGAAAAAAGAGGGTGTTTGGTGCTCCATTCTGGAAACTCGCGAGTTTCCCTGAGTCTGAGAGCTGGTCTGGGGCAAAATCTGAGGCAAAATCGAGGAAACCGGCAGCATCCCGGGCTTTTTCCAGGTATACCCGGATTTTTCCAGGCATACCCGCAAAATACCCGGTATTTTGCCGATTTGGCTGATTTTGGGCCCAAACCAGCCTCAGATTCGGCTCAGAGCCCGGAAAATTTGATGGTTTCCCCGGGAAAATAGAGAGGAAAAGAGAGGGTGCTGTAGAGAAAAAAGGAAGAGGAAAAGAGACGGGGTGCGAGAGGAAAAGTATATACAGCCTAAATGCTGACACGCAACACGGGGTCCCAGGGAAGGCGAGCAAAAACCTTATCGCGCGCGCTAGACGCCGACTCGGAGGCCGCACCGGTCATCGCGCAGCCGGAGAGAGAGGGAGGCGCTCAATCGCCGAACTCGGGTTCATTCACGCTCCCTCGCTCCCCACGCGCCACGGCCACACGCCGCCGCCCAGACCCCAGTTCCCAGAGCTGAGGGAGGGTGTAGAGGATGAAGAGTGTAGAGCGCTGTAGAGCTGTAGAGATGTAGAGCGCTCTGGAGCGCTGTAGAGCTGTAGAGCTCTACATCCGCCGCGTGACGCGAGGCGGGTGCGTTGTAGAGCGATGTAGAGCGCGATTTTGCTGTAGAGTTTGTTGTAGAGGCTCTACACAGCCAAACGTACCGCCGGGAAGGCAGTGACTCAAAGAGGTCGAGTCGCACTAATGGGGTGTCTCCGAGCTTACTGGAGCTCTGATGGACGGCCCTGACTATCCCTGACACACAGAGAGTCACTCTGACGGCACACACAACACCCTATAACTGCGTCATGACCAGCCTGCCATGCGTCGCCGGTGCCGCATTCGTCGCACCAGTGCTTCTTTAGCAGGCGGTGGACTGTCGGCTGCGAGGACGGTCGCATTTGCTCGAGGCGAGAGGCGAGCATTCAGACGCATTGCATGCGCCATGACTCGCGCCAGCGCGTGCGGGAGCTCCTGGCTGAGCGTTGAGTCCAGGCGAGTTGCGCTGGCCACTATCGCTACGCCGAGCCGAGCTGACGCGCCGAGGCGCCGGCCAGCCGCAGCCCTGAGGCATGCCACAGCAGCAGAGGCACCTGCCACCCATTGGGCGGGCACACAGAAGGCCAGGGCAGCACACTGGCAGGTGCAACGCGCCTCATGTCGGAGAGCGAGCGTGCCTCGTTCGCCGCTTATGATGTGAGAGTTTGTTGTAGAGATTTCACGTTGTAGAGGGCCTCTACATCGCTCTACAACGCACCCGCCTCGTCACGCGGCGGATGTAGAGCTCTACAGCGCTCTACAGCGCTCCAGAGCGCTCTACAGCTCTACAGCTCTACATCGCTCCGTACACTCTACATCCTCTACACCCTCCCTCAGTCCCAAGAGGTGAGAGGACTCCCAGACGCCAGAGGCGTGTACCGTGTTCGGCCGCATTTTCGCCATTTTTCGCTTTTCGCCTGCGCGTCCTGGGGGCGATATTTTAAGTGTATATGAAGCTCTTACATTGCTTCATTGGTGGCACTCACAGCACCGCACAGCGCACAGGCAACAGACACCGAGGTGCGAAGCTGCGAGGAGGCGAGAGCCGACACCACACGCCCTGACACGCGAACAGCCGACTGAGCGCACGGCGACGACCAGCGAGACAGACGAGAGACTACTTACTCCCTCGGATCCGGGAAGGAGCCCGAACCCAGGCAGAAAGGGAAAAAGATAAATATAGAAGACCACCAGATGAGAGACGTCAATGGGAAGAAAAGGAACTCAGTACTCACAACGCGTCCAGGCCCACCAGCCTCCTCATCTGGCTCACCGCCTCCTCGAGCGGGTTCGTCGTCTCCGCCGCCACCTCCTGCCGCACGGCGCCGAGCCAGCGGTCGACCACCTGCTCGGAGCCGTACCAGCGGTCGGTCGGCAGCGTCGTGCCCGCCTCGTTGATCGAGTGCAGCACGCCCGGCAGCACCACCTGCCTCGCGCCCTCCAGCAGCGTCCACTCGAGCGGCACGACGCCGTCGCCCGTCACGTCGCCGCGGCCGCACGTCATCAGGTACGAGTTGAAGGCGACGCGGGCGGCGGAGCCCTCGCCGCGCATCGCGTACACGTTGTCCACCGACGCCGCGGCCGGGCTCTGCGCCTTTGAGTCGTCTCCAACGATGGCGTCGCCTCCGACGGTCACATAGGCGATGCCCTCGCGGGCGAGGAAGGCGCCGGGGTAGTCGTCATTGACGGCCCGGATCACGCCCTGCGTCATGTCGGGCGTACCCTCCGGCGGCGGGAAGTGCGGCGCGCCGAGCGTGACAAGGCCGCTCACCAGCTCGGCAGGAGCAGCCGCGCCGCCGCGCCACGCGCCGCCGTCGGAGAGGGCGGCGCGGCTCAGCCAGCCGCCCGCCGAGTGGGCGACGAGGAGCACCTTCTTGCCGCCGCTCTGCGCGTGCGCCTCCTCCACGGCGCCGCGCAGACGGTCGATGAACCACGAGTAGGCGGGACCCTCCGGCGTCGCCCACGGCCGCCACACGATCGCCGCGAGGAGGCCGAGGATCACCCGCGCCCACTCGACCCGTTCGCACGGCATTGTGCGCACGTCGGTGAAGCCGCGGCGCGCCAGCACCGACTCGAGGCCCACGTCGGCGTCCTGGCCGAGCGGCGTCTTGTAGTCGATGTCGGCGTTCCCGAATCCGGGGACAATGACGACCGGCGAGTCCTCCAGCGCCATCGCGGCGGCCGATCTGGTGCGCGGCGCCGGCGGGCGCACGAGAAGAGGCGGGCGCACGAGAAGAGCGCTGCTGAGGAAGAGCATCGCTGAGTCGTCTCTGTCGGCGCGGAGGAAAAGAGAGAAAGGAACAACAAACAAGAACACAACGCAGTCTCTCACATGACAAGCGATCCCACGACAGCGATTGTGGGGACTACATGACCCGTACGTGAGGGGTGGAGGGGCCGTCCGCAGAGCTAGGCGGCGCGGGCACCCACACACTCCCACCCCACCACCCAGAGCTCCTGACAAACAGGGCTCCAGGCCCCAAATGACGTGTGAGTGTTAGAGTTGTTTGGTATTGCTAAAAATCTCTCAGAGCTCCTGTGCCACTAGCCGCCTCGCTTCCGCGACACGGGATGGCAGGCACGACTCGGCAACCGCGAGCCGCTCACTCCCCCAGTCCCATTCCAGCATCTTCCCCGTAGCGACAGAAGGAAGGGACTTGAGAAACGGCTAGGGAAAAAGAAAAAATAGGACAGTTCTCAGACAGCTCGGCTCGCCTCAAGCAAGCTCAAGCTCGCGAGGACACATAGAACATATGATCCACCGCCTCTCCGCTTTCGCGCTCTGCTGCCTCGCCTATGCGCTGCTGCTGGAGCCGCGGCCGCTGCAGCCAGCTGCGCGCGCTGCCATCGCCGCGCCGGTGCGGAGTCCTGTGCCGCTCATGAAGGGCAAGGCCAAGGCTGCAAAGGCGGTGAAGGTGCTGCTGACCGGCGACGTCAAGGGGCTGGGCAAGGCGGGTGAGCTGGTGGACGTCAAGCCTGCGTACGCAGAGAACTTTCTCGTGTCCAAGGGCCTGGGAAACATCGCGTCGAAGGAGGTGATTGCGCGCGTGGCAGAGGAGGCGGCGGCGGCTGCAGCGGCAGCGGCCGAGGCGAAGAAGGCCGCCGTCGAGTGCAAGGCCTCGCTCGCGCAGACCTTCGGCAAGAACGGACTCTTCATCGAGTGCCAGGTCGGGCCGAACGGCAAGCTGCACGGCTCAGTGACGGCTCAGGACGTGGCCAGCCTCATTGATCAGCGCGCAAACGTGAAGCTTGACAAGCAGAACATCGCGCTGCCATCAATCTCGGAGCTTGGCACCTACTCCGCAGATCTGAAGCTGCACCCGGAGGTTTCCATGAAGGTCGATCTCGTGGTGAAGAAGAACCCGATCACCATCTCATAGACGTGGCATTGCGCGCGCTGCCACGTGCCAGTAGCTAAAAGAGAGAATATGAATAAATCAGAGCACGCGCTGACAGCCTTGCAGTCAACGTGTGCTCCACGATTATCTTCTAGTAAACCAAAACTGCTCGGCGAAAAAATAGGAGTTAAAATCCGGAGGGACCGTGAGAGGTCCGCAGCTGGTCGCGCGCGTGACCGAGACCGTGTGTGACTCTGTGTTCAAGACTGTTTCGAGCGCGGCCCCGGCCCGCAAAAATAAGCGCAACGCGCCGCAAGCCGCAAGCGCACAACAAAGAATAATGCCAATGGCCAGCTCACACGTGGCAGCGGGAGCGGCGCGCTCCGCACTCCGCGCAATAATCGACGCGAGTGGGGAGTGTGGGCGAGTCCTTTGGTTCGAGGCGTTTTGTCAGGAGGCCATGTTCCGCATTCAGATCCTCGAGCAGCGCCTCGAGCGACACACCGAGCTCTCCCTTCACAAGTACGCAGAGCTGGACACACGGCTGCGGTCCGATTTGCGCCTTGCCGCGCTCGCTGGCTAAACCGACTCCTGTGTGTCACAGTGTGATGTCTTGTCCTGCGACACCTCGTCTCTCCCGCGTCCGGCGCCCCACGCAGGGCCGCCGCGATACCTCCGGCTCCGCCGCACGTGTCCGTGAGCGGATGTGCGGTCCGGTCGGCTCGGATGACGGGCACGGGGCCGTCCACTGTCGTGTCCACAGCGCGCGCGGGGTCCGCCGCACCGCCGGAGCGCGGAGGCGGAGCCCGGACTTTCCGGCGTGCCGCCGAGGCTACTGCATGTGCAGTGCTCTGGGCGAAGCGGCGTTTGCCAACAGAGTTTATTTGATATATGCATTTTAACAACATTAGCCGGGGCGCCACCGCGGCGCGAGCGAAGCTCTGAGCTCCCGCCCGTCCGCACCATCGCAGTTCTCACCCGCCGGGCCGGCCGGGAGCGCCGAGTCCTTCCAAGCGCAAGCGAGCGCCGGACGACAAAGGCCGGGAACCAAAGTGTCGCTCTCCTCATGCCGTAACCGCGGCCCTGCGAAGCAGAGCGCCAGAGTCTCAGGCGTCCCCGCGAGAGGGGGCGTCCTAGCGTACGGCGGTGGGTACTCCTCTAGAGAATTCACTTGGTCCACAGCTTGCCCGCGTCCGCCTTGCCCGCCATCAGGTCCTTGTAGAAGCCGTTGGTCTCCTCGATGACGTGCACGGCCTCCTTGGCGCTGAGCGCCTTCTCGCCGTGCCCGAACGCGTTGATCGGCTTCCCGTCCGGCGTCTTGTACCACCGGAACCACTCGCGGATGCCAGAGACGGTGCCCGGGTAAAACTTCTCAATGTCGTCCACGTCGTTGATCTGCGCGGCGTGCTCGTCGGCGGCGTTGATCGCGATCAGCTTCCAGTCGAGCTCGCCGTCGTCGATCATCGAGAGCACACCAAGCGGCTGCGCGCGCGGGGAGGAGGAGGAGGAGGAGCGGCCCGGTGAGTGGCGGGGCAACCGGGTCGGCGGCGGTGGCGGGGCCGCGGTGCGAGGCGAAAGTGCAGCGAAGGCATGGCGGCGACGGAGGCGGCGGGCACGCTGGCTGAGGCGAGGGTGGTGTCGGGCTCGAGGGTGGCTGGCTCTGTGGCGGAGCAAAGGGCGGCGGAGCAAGGGTGGCGGCGACAGAGGCGGTGTTGAGGGGGCCGTGTGTGCGCCTTGACGGGCGTGACGGAGCCCATCGAGAGGGAGGCGGCGCCAATCTCGACCACGTCGAGCGGGTCGTTGTCGCCGAACGCACCGCCCACGTTCTCGTCGCCCTTGACGTTGGGGTCCTCCCACGTCTGGGGCAGGCAGCCGTAGTTCCAAAAGATCGGGCCGTGGTACAGCCGCGCCTTGCCCTTCTTCTCGTCCTGCTTGATCGGGTTGCCCTCCGCCTGGAAGGGACAGGCCGGCACGTGAGTACTGGCTCTGCCCTGGTCGCTACTTCGCCGGCATCCCTGTGCTGCCGATGTGCTACACCCAGCGGCCGGGAGAACCACACGCCTTGGTGTCAACCTCCATCTTCTTGAGGGTCATCTTCGGAATCTCGGTGAGCATGTTGTAGAGGCCGTTGCCCGCCTCCAGCGGGATGTCGTGCCACGGCGAGATGACGGCGCCATCGCGCTTGAAGGTCATCGTGAAGTCGGTCGTGCCGAACTCACCCGCCTCCTCAAGCGTGATGTCCATGAGAGGGTTGCCGCCGCGCGCGGCGCCACCAGCCAGCTTGGTGACATGGCGCATGCTGCGCACCGCAGGCCGGGCGGCGACATTGTAGCCAGAGTAGACCGAGAGGAGGGCGAGCATGCTGGGAGAGAGGGAGATGGAGTGGAGAAGGGTGTGGCAGCCGAGTGGCAGAATCGAGAAAACCGGCATTAGGGTGGACTGCCGAGCCGACACGCTGTGACCAGAGCACACGAGAGAGAAGAGCCTCACGAACGCCCGGAGGACCCCCACACACAACAGAAGATGCCGCCCGTTGCAGCTGCTTGTTCCCCGCGAGAGCGCGACCTAGACCAAGAACCAGGGGCTCCAGGCCCCACTGTTCCACGTGAAGACTCATTAGTAGCTCTGTGTCTTCATCTGGGAACAAGATTATCTCTTGAACACGGCCGTCCCCTCGACGTGCGCACGTTACAAATCTGCGGCCGCCTTTTGTTGGTTTGTGGCTCGATTGAACGTCGCCCCCGCTGGGAGCCGTCACTCGATGCCGCCGTCGAGAGCGTACAACCGTCCTCAGTCCGCCGCCGTGACCTCGCGGCGCGGCGACATGCTAAGCGCGGCCTCTTCCAGCCTCACTCGAGTCGCTTCGCTGGGTGAAGATCCAATCCACCTGACTCAGCCCAGCTCAGCGCTGGACAAGTCGGGGACGCCCAAGCGAGCTGGTGAGAGAGAGGCGGCGCAGAAGCGAAACGCGCACATAGACCGCCTGCCGATGCCTCGCTGGCCTATTGAGGGCGCGGCGGCGGCTGCGGGAAAGGCCCAGGCGATTGGTGAGATCCAAGCTGACTATCGGATGCACCTCGATCGGATTCGGAGCATCAAACCAGGGATTGACAACACACCGCCGCGCTCGTGCACCAAGACGAAGGTGCGGATGGAGGGCCGCAGGAAGGCCCGCGCACAAACCTCGGACCGGATAGAGAGGGAAAACCATCAGCTCATGCAGAGCCTGTGCCGCGTGCTGGACGAGCCGTCCCGCTTCTGCTCCCTCGACGAGGGCACCGAGCGCGGACGGCTACACAAGCGAAAGGTTTCGGTCGAGCAGGCCGGCTGGCCGCCCGTGCCACAGACGCAGACGCAGACCCCGCAGCCAGCACATGCCCGTGACTCATCTCTGACTGCCACGCCACTCGCCTCCTGTGCCCGCCGCAGAGGGAAGTCACGATGCGACGAATCGACGAGGCGAACCAGAGGCTGCTCAGTTCGATCCTGCACAGCACCCCGGTCATCAAATTCGACAAGCTCGACCGGGAGTGGAAGGCCACGCAGCGCCATCTCAACGCCAGCGCAAAGATGCCGTGGACCATCGGGGACCTGCCCGACGTGCCCGCTCGATCGCGAAAGCAGCTTCCCGTCCCACCCTCGCCACCAAAGCCCAAATCACGCCCCGGGTCCCCCTCCCGCGCGTGCCCGGCGGCAACATCTCTGGAGCCGGGAGCCGCCGTGGAGCCGCCGCCGCCACCGTCGCCGATACCGCCGCCCGCAAAGCCGGTGCCTGCGTCCGCGCCGCCGCCGCGCCGCGGACGGGCGCGGCGGCGCAAGGGGCCGCCCTGGGCGCCCGCCGAGAGCAGGAAAACAGGGGACGCCCCCTTCTATTATGTGAGCTGACAGTGGAGCCCTTGCTCTCAGCTTTAGAGGGTTACTATTCAGTATAGTTGTTGCGACTAGCGAAAATTCCACCTGCGAATCCCCGTAGGTTCTTTTCTTTTGAAAGAAAGAAAGAAAGAAAACAGACAAGCCAAGGGAGGGATGGGAGGACGGCACGCCGCCACCACACAGGGATTTTAAGGAGGGGCACTTGGAGCACTTGGAGTGCAGTCATCAACCGCAATAAATAAATAAATAGAGCAGTCATCTCCAGGGAGAGATGGGCGACTCACACGAACACAGAGGGACAGTCGGGCGTGCATCACACAGGACACAGGTGGACTGTCATCAACCAGTCATCAACCGCACATCCTTGGAGCACTTGGAGTGCATTTGGCAGCCTCACATCCAGGTGGATGGTTGCCCGCCGAAAGAAAGCCAATTCTTGACTTGGGCCCTCGGGGGGCCTGCGGGCGGCCTTCTCTCGAGGTCTCGAGATACACAGAGCGGCCAAGGTGGATGGCAAAATTCTTTTGACATGGCCGCCGTGGAGGAGCCCGATACGTGGAGTGCATCGCGACGGCCGACGCGGGCTGGTCGGCGGCGCAGGCCGCGTCTACAATTGTAAGCACATGGCCGCACCGCGCCTATGCACGGGCACGCCCGTCTCGCTCCGCGGCCTCACGGCGAGGCCCGAGCTGAACGGCCTCGAGGGCCGCGTCCTCCGCTACGACGCCGCCAGCGGCCGATACGGCATCCGCGCCGCCGCCTCGCAAAAGCTCCTCGCCATAAAGCGGGAGAATCTCACGCCTGCAACCGTCGCGAGCGGCCCGCCGGCCGAGGGCGGCGTGACGCACCTGCTCCACCTGCCGTCCGACGAGCTGGACCTCCTGCTGCACCACCTGTCGGCACAGTCGCTCAGCCGGCTCGCCGCGTGCAGCGCCACCCTGAACGCAGCCGTCCTAGCGTGCGGCACGGTGTGGGATGAAATCTTGGCACATCCGCTCTTGGCTCCCTACCACCGCCGCGGGGCGGCGCCCGCAACGGTCGAGGACTACCGCCGCGCCGGAGCGCTGCGGCGGAAGTGGCACCAGGGCGACATCGGCAAGTTTGGAAACGCGCAGCGGCTCCTCCCCTACGACCGCTTTGTCCGCTCCGTGTCCGTCGACTGGACGTCGCAGCCTGTCACTATCGCGGTCGGCCTCTCCTCTGGCGCCGTCGCATGCGCCAGCATGTACAAGAGCGGCGAGGCGCCCGGCGAGAACCCGTTTGAGCGCTTCAGGCTTGCAGCGAATGCTGGAGCAGAGGTGCAGTCGCTGCGCGGCGCGGTGCACGAGGAGCAGGTGCTCGCCGTGGCGCTGCACGCCCGCTCGCGGTTGGTCGTCAGCGGCGACGGCCACCCGAGCTACCCGACGGCGTACGAGCCGTACCCGTACGCTCCAACGGTTAAAGTGTGGCGGCTGGGGCCAGCGCCGGCCGCGGTAGCGGCCGATGGAGCGGCAGAGCCGATTCGATCCGACGCTGCGATTGACACGCGCGACGGCGAGCTGCTGCACACGCTGGCGGGCCACGAGGGTGCCATCCTCAAGGTCGTCCTTCTTGGCGGCAGCGAGGGCGCGGCACCAACGCACGCGGCTTCGGCGGGCGAGGACCGCACCCTCAGGATTTGGGATGTTGTCGCTGGACGAGAGGTGCGGGCCCTCGGGCGGCGGACGAGTCCAGTGATTGGGCTCGTCGCGCTGTCGGACGGCGAGCTCATTAGTGTCTCATCGGCGGGCGAGCTGGCTCTGTGGCGCTGGGAGACGGGCCAGTCAATCACTGCAGCTACCTTGCCCTTCCGCGACCCATCCTGCTCCGTTGCTTGCGTGTCCTACCATGCACCCACCGCCACGCTCGCATACGGGGTCGATCAACACCGTGCATCGTCTGGGCTGATTTGCCTCGTGCGGCTGGGCTCCTCCTTTCGCAGCGGGTCGGTGGGCAAACCGATACTCGAGCAAGGGTTTGGCAGCGAGGAGGACGCGCAAGTGATTTGCGTTCAACACGATGCAGATAAGGTTGTTGCTGTGACGCGATCGGAAGAAGGTTGCGGCGCGCTGTGTGTGCGATGTCTGCGCGGCACCGCAACAACCTGCAACGGCATCTCTCACGAGATTGGGCCGCACGACCCGTGGCCCGCAGCCGCTGCAGGCGAGGGGCCACAGCTGTCGTTGTGCTCGCCCAGTGTTGAGCGGTACGTGCGCTTCTTCGTCTCGAGCGTCGCCTACAACCACGAATCGCTCGTGCACGATGGATTGGACCACAGGGTTGGGCTGAACTTTGTCGAGTGAGCACACTGGTGGGAATAATCAGAGAGACTTTCAGCAGAGAGTCCCCCAGAGTCACGTCTCTCTAAATAAATAAATAAAAACGGACACCTCTCTGTGAGGTGGGTCAACACGTCTCTCTGCGTCTGCCGCTTCTTTTTGTTTTGGGTTTTCGGATTTCGCCAATTTCGGTAATAAAGAACAAAACGAGGTTTCGGAAAGTAACAGTCGGCTCTGCGCAGGCCTCCGTTACGTGTATGTCGAAAGCGTTTCCGTTTGAGTCCTGCGCGTCCGAGCGGTGACCGAGTGAGCGAGGACGGCGGACTCGACGCGCCCGTTCGGCGTATGTAAAACCGTACTGCCCCTGGACGTGGTGGTGCAGCTGCAAGTCAGCTCTCGGTCTCGCGAGTTCTCCCGGCTGCGCTCTCCCCGAGAGGGCGAGACTCATGACAAACTCGGCGAAAGACGTGTTGATGGCTCTCTGCTTGCGACAAGTCGACTAGCACCAGTACGACTTCACCGCAAGCTTGACCACCCGCGGCACTCCACCCCTGCCACCCGCGCCGCCTAGGAACCAACTCTTGATTTGTTGGCTCTCAGTCGTGTCGAGGTCCTGAAACCACCGGCCGCAGCATGTCGTCGCGGCGGAGCCACGCGCCTCCGCCTCCAGGTAGGGCACCTGCGCCCACTCTCCGCCATCAGTCCGTCTGGGTTGGTGCTTAGCTCGTCCCGGAAGACACCTATTGGAGTGCAGTGGACCCTAGGACGAGCGCCTTGCAGAGGGCGCAGTCGAGGGCAAGGACGGCGCCGTCCAGCCAAAAGTAATCGCGCAGGCCGCCGGCGTGCCCGGACGGTAGACCACACGGCCTCGCCGCCCAGTAGTCCTGTCCCAAGCTGCGCCACCCGCACGCGATGCTTGAGCCGCGCTCGGCAGCCATAAACCAGCTGCACGGGGACCGCTTGCCTCCAATATAGTCGCCCCGGTACATCCAGAAGCCTGTGGGCTTGAGCGCCGCGTCCAACCACAGGTCGAGTGGCTGCATGCACGCCACCGTAGCATCGGCCCACACGCCGCCGTGGTTGGCCAGCACGTTGAGCCGCACCACGTCTGATTGTGCCGCCCGCCCACTCCTATCGTTGGGTGTCTGGCCCAGCAGACGATTCCTGTCCACGTACTGCGCATGTTTGTCGTGTGGTCGAGCAAGACGAACCTCCACGTCGGATTGTGCAGGCCTCCTCGCTTGCATTTCGCTGTGTTTTGAACTGTGCTGGCCCGGGCGCTGTCGGTATCTTCACCCTTGGGGACCGCAGTGCGGTGGGGGCCCCTGCACAGCTGGGAGTCCGACGCGAGAAGGCGTGATACCCAAGGGTGAAGTCTCTCTCTGTCGGTCGCGCGCTATCGCCTTCGAATGGACGCGCCCCCGACGTTTCTACAGTCTAGCACGCGCCAGTTCGCACCTGTGTCGAGCCTGTCTGCTGTGAGAGAGAGTTGTTTTGTTTAAATTCTACAGTCTACTCGAGTACAGATTCGCGCTCCCTTGAGCACTTGAGCACTGGATAGGGCCGATTCCGCGTGGTACGGGACCCCTCGATCGTCTCGCCCTCCCTCACTGGTGTGTTCATCGGGGGGGGTCATAACAAACACGGTACAGGATCGAGGTGCACGCTGCCGAAGCAGTGTCGTCCCCTCTCTCCCCGACGGTGATGGCGGTGTGACCGATCGAGCTACAAGAGGAGCTTGTTCAGCAGGATCCGCGCTCCCTATCTAGATATAGACCGGATCGGCAAAAAGTTTTCCCCTCCGCCTGTCTCGGCGGGCATGCCCCCCGCGATCCTGAGCTCGCGCAGCTGCCCCCGCCTCCACCGCTTGCGGGCGAGCACCCCGCGCCGACTTGCTTCGCATGCGGTGACCTCCCACGCGCTCCCTGGCCGCCCGCGCGACTCCTAGAGGACAGAGACCGTGGACGGACCCTCCCCGCGGCCGCTCGCGAGCGCTCGGTGGTCAATCTCACCTCAACCACCCTCAGCGCGCGCGCGAGCGCGCCGCCACTCGGCCGCACGCGCGCACACTTGTGCCTGTGCGGTGTGGACGCGCTCTGGACGCGCTCCTCTGACACACAGGCGTCCCACTAGGTGTCCGCTGGTCCTCGACACCGCTGACGTCGCCACTATCGCCATCTGCGAAGGCTTGGTGGCGTCGTCGCCACGCTGCCCAGCGACGACAGCGCGGAGCTCATGGCATCGTCCTCTGCGCCTCTCGGACTCGAGTTGCTCGTTCCCGCCGGCGTCGCACAGCTCGGCATCGTCCGCGCCCGCAGCGAGTACGGCCTGACCGACGCCGACCTCCAAGGGCTGCCCCGCTCAGCGCATCCCGGCGCTGGCGACGCGCACGAAGGGCCAGCCGTGTGTCTGCGACCCTACGGCCTTTCCCGACTGCCCGGGCCATGGGAAGAACGGGCTCTTTGGCCGGCGCACAGCGTCAAAGCCCCGGGACGACGCTGCGGCCGAGCGGCTCCTCCGCTACGCGAGGCCCAATGACAGCAACGCGGAGATCGCGAAGCGGCTCACGACCAAGAAGCTGTACATGCTCGACGTCTCCTACCACTGGCAGGGCCACCCTCAAGAGGAGCTGGTGCGGCCAAAGGTGGCGCTCAGACTCGAGCCGACCGCTGTCGCCGGCCAGTCAAATCCACACTGGAGCGCGCTGCCGTCGAACACGCTTCAGGCCGCCGCGGCGGGCGTTTGGATGGGCGGAGGGGAAAAACATTGCCGATCCGGTCTATTGAGAAGGAAATAAAGGGCTGGCGCTACCTAGTCTATGCTAAAAGAATTTTTAAACCGCCTCGCACAGCCGACAGGTGCGGACTGGCGCGGCTGGGCTGCTGGCAAACTAGAAGAAACACCGACTTGTTGGTATAAAATCGACGGAAGCTTTGGACGCGCGTCGCCCCGGGGGCAATCGAGTCCCGTGTCAACATTGTCAAAATCGCGACCTGCTAAGCGGTCAGCGGTCTGCTCGATGCTCCACGAGCTCCGTGGAATGCTAGACCGTCCCGCTGGAGGATGCACGCTAAAGGCCGGGCATCTGGGTTGCATCACCGAGCCGTCACTACTCCAGTGCCACCGCACGGCGCAGAAGCCGCCGCCTGCGCCCTCCGGCGCCGCGCTCAGCACCTCCAGTGCCGAGGTGCCTCCCAGCAGTCGCTCTCTGTCGTCGAGCCCGTCGCTGCCAGACAGTGGGACGCACCGTCTCTGTGGCACACCCGGCTGCCACCTTCCCGATCACCACGATGGGTCTTGCGAGCCGGTGCGGAGCAGCGCCCGCAAACACGGCGCCAAGGAGCGGTTCGATCCGAGCCCCGCTCGCCCACGCCCCAGAAAGGTGCCACGCCGCAGCCTCGACCTCCCCCCTCCCACTGCTCCTCCGCCTCCCTCGCCGTCCACCGCTGAGCATACCTTCAGCCAGCTCGTGGCTCTACGCAAAGCGCTGCACTCTCAGGCGCCAGGCCAACCGGCGGCCGCCTCCGGGCCGGAAGGCTGGACCGTCAAGTGGGTTCCGCGGCATGTGCAGTGCCCCGACGCACCACGTGGAGACATCTACTTTTTGCCACCCGGTGGCGGCGACACGATTGACTCGATGAAAGGCCTCAAGGCTCACCTCATCGCCGCTGGCCAAGCCGCACCTCCGCCGCCGCCGCCGCCGCCGCCAGCCGCGACCCCGTCAGTCCCTAGCACGCCCAAAGAGATCCTCCCCGCTACGTGGGCGTTTGTCGCGGCGTGCCCGAGCGTCGAAGGACGCGGGCTCTTCGCCCGCGCGCCACTCGTGGCTGGTCAGGCGGTTTGCGAGTACGGCGGGCCGCGACTCCCCACGACGATGCAGCGCGCAGGCGACCGCGGCTCCATGTACGCGCTCGCTCTGCCGCGGACGCGCATCATTGTCGATGGTAATGGAGACAGCCTGCCAGGCGCGTACTCGCTACCTCGCTTCGCCGCTATCTTTGCCAACCATTCGTCGCGACCCAACGCGGCGCTCGAGTTCTGGCCGGACCTGCTCGTGAAAAGGTCGGGCAGCATCGGGCAGTACTCGTTCGAGACGAGCGGCGCGATGTGGATCGTTGCGACAGAGGCCATCGCAGCGGGCGAGGAGATCCGTATCAATTACGAGGGCGGCGAGGGGCGCGGCGCATACTGGACGGGCGGCGCGCCAGAGGAGGTAAACTGGCGCGACTTGCGCGCCCCGCTGCCGGCGGGCTTCCCGACCCTCCCAGAGGCGACGCCCGCCATCGGAGTGCTCGACGCTATCAGGGCGGCGAACTCGCGGGGCAAGCGCCCGTCGCTGCCGGCCGCCCTTGTGCGATCCCTCGCGCACATCTACCCGGCGCCGGCCTTGCCATTGCCGGAGGAGGAGGCGGAGGCGAGGATTCGCCTGCTGGCGCCACTGCTCGCGCGCTCCGACAACCGCAAGACGTGGGGCCTGCTCGCCACCCACCTGCCCGGCTGGAGCGGGCGGCGGTGCTTCGAGCGGTGGGTGGGGGCTATGGGCAGGCAGCCGCCTCTGCAGGACCAGCAGGAGGAGGAGCAACGGCGCGCCCGCCGCTCGCAGCACTCGGCGATTCTGGCGACGATGCGGTAGGCGAGTATGTGGCGTTGGAGCCTCCGTTGCTGCGCCTGCCGTAAGTCCAGGGAAATCGTCGACATCGCGTCGGCACTCTCGACAGAGCGCCTGGGCTCGCAGAGGGCGGCCTAAACCTCACGAGCTGACCTGTGTCGCCGTGTCTAAGTCTGGTCATAAGTGAGAAATGGCACGGGAGCTGCGATTGTGTCCGCGGTATTCAGTCTTGTCACCAAACACAAACAATCAACTTGTTTGGTATTGTCCCGCACTTGGAGCACTTGGAGTGCAGTCGGTAACCTCACATCCAGGGCCGGTGAGCTGAGAAGCGCATCCAGCGAGCCGGATGATCGGCATCGGGCTACGGGCTAGAGAGCCCTGACCCCTAGCTAGGGGGGGGGCGCGCATTCGCAGGGCAAGGGCCTTAAAGTAAACACGGGTCTCCGAGGGTTAGTTCTGCGCTTTGGGTGTCCCCTAGCGGCGGAACGCCCCCTCTACTCGGAGCTAAAGAATACTCTCCGAGGGTTAGCCCCGCGTACCAGGTTTCCCCTTAACTGCAGGACGCTGCCCTCTACTCGGAGCTAGTGGACACGACACTAACTACTGATACGAGAATACATACCGCCCCCACGCAACTACTCGAAGATAATACGAGAATACGCAGCTGCGAGACGCCTATAAAGAAACAGCGAGGTAAAGTTCGGCGGCTATGATAAACCGAAAGTTGTCGTAAAACGCGGGCGAAAGCAAAGCAGAGGGCGGGCGCTTTCTGCCGCAGCGATGCCCGCAGCCTGTCGAGCAGCTTCCGCGGCGCACATGCGCCGCGGGGTTGAACGACAGCCGCGCCTCTCGAGCCACCCGTGCCACGCGCGGTGACGCGCACCCTGCGCGCCAGTCGGCGCACTGGCAGTACTGCACCAGCCAGCACGGCGTGGAGCAATGCATCCAGGGCATTGTGTTGGGCGCCAGCCAGCATGCCTCAGCACAGAGCAAGAGCGCATGCTGCGCACCCTGGCGCAGCACCAGCTCGCCTCCAGTCAGGCACTCTCACCACTGCACAGCCGCCCACGAGCGCCCGCAGCTGCACTGCTCAACCCTCAAGCTGAGGAGCCTCCCCTTGTTGTCGCAGCTTTGTGCAGTGTAGCGTGCGAGCAGCGTAGCGCCAGGCAGACCCGTGGCACGCCCGGGCGGCTGTGGGACGGAGGCCCGCCGAGCGAGTGCGAGCCGCATCGGCGGCCATGTCTCCCGCAGCCGCGAGCGAGCGGTGCAAAGAGGCAGCGTCGCGCATGCTTTTCCGTAACGGTTCCTCCTCCCGCTAACCGATCTTTTAACCCACCTGGAACCCATCTCTTGCGCGTTGCGGTCTCTCCACGCGTGCGCATGCATTGGATGTTATTCGAATATTTTATGTGTGTTGCTCTCTCTCTATGCTGAGAGAGCATCGCACGCCCCGCTCCCCATTGTTATGCGCACACAAATAGTGTGACGCCCAGCGAGTCCCGAGTGGCGTGCCTCTCCATGTGATCGAATGCGCGGGTGCGGCGCATGCACACACTAATGGTTGGGTAGTAGGGCTAGACGCTGTATGGTCGGGGGCCATGACCCATGTCCTTAAAGCCGTACTTAGACGACAAGAGCCTTTGGCCCCAAACCCGGGTATACCTGAAAAGCCTCCAGGTTTACCCAGGGCCAGTGCGCACTTGCGGCGCGCAACGCCTGCTCAAGTACGCGTGGGTTACCGTACCATGTGCTGCCGCTCTTATGCGTGCCTTAAGGCGGCTGCGGCGAAGCGGCGGGCGCGGCATGCCGATGGCAGTGCGGACGATGCGGTTGCGATGTGTTCTGCTTCAAGATCGTGGCGGTGCTTGGCATGCACTTCTGCGATCCCAATCAGCTCATCGCAACGAAGCAGCGCAACAAGCTGGCTGCTGGCGAAGAAAATTTGGGGGCTGCGCCGTATCTCGTTGATCACGGTGGGAGCCTCTTGGCCCCAGGCCGTGCCACGGCCGACTTAGCCGATGTAAGAGGCTCCCGCTGATCTTAGACCGCGCAAGCACTCCAGCGTGGCTAGCCACACTTAGACCCGCTAGGCCTCGAGGCTCAGTCAGAACTTAGACTACTACCCAACCAGTCACACACTCCAACTGCGAGATATTTACGTCACGTATATCGCACTGGGTCACGACTCACGTAAAAGCAACTCGATTGCTTTTACGTGGTTACGCGGCACGCGGCTATAGCTATTTGGGAGCTATTGCGTTACATCGGTATTTCGGGCGTATAGTCTATTTCTGATAACTTTTGTCAGCGACCAAGGGCCTGCGCGCGCAGCGGGGAAACCCGGAGCGCGGTACTAACCCTCGGAGACCCGTGTTTACTTTACGGCCCTTGCCCTGCGAACGCGCACCCCCAGGGCTAGGGCTCTCTTGCCCGCAACCCGATGCCAATCATCCGGCCCGCTGGGTGCGCTTCTTAGCTCCCCGGCCCTCTGGATGTGCGGACTGCGGTTGATGACTGCACTCCAAGTGCTCCAAGATGAAGCATGCCTCCGTGTGTGTGTGTGTGTGTGTGTGTGTGTGTGTGTGTGTGTGTGTGTGCTCACTCACTCACACGTGCCTCCCCATGTTTGTAGCCTGGCGTTTGTGCCGCTTTCATTTCATTTAATACGACGGCATTTACTCCCGCGCCCACAGGTCCGACAGGTTCGGCACCGCGCACCGCCTCGGCATACAAAATGCGCCTGCGGGCGGACCCTCTCCACCCTCACAGCTCACTCCCGCTCCCCCACCTCGATCTTCTTGGGCAGCAGCTGGTGCGACAAGTCCTCTCCGTGGCCTAGGCAGCCGTTGGCGCCCCTGCCCCAGGCAAAGAAGGCGCTGTCGGCGGTGATGGCGATGCTGTGTTCGTCTCCTGCCGACACAGAGACGACGCGCTGGCCAGCAAAGGCCTCGACCTTCTTTGGCAACAGCTGGCGCTGCTCATCGCCGTGGCCCAGCTTGCCAAAGCCTCCCAAACCCCAGCTCCAGACGGCTCCGTCGGCGTTGATGGCGAGGCTGTGGTCGTCTCCAGCCGACACGGCGACGACGCGCTGGCCAGCCAAGGCCTCGATCTTCTTGGGCAGCGGCTGGCGCTGCCGGTCGC
This sequence comes from Emiliania huxleyi CCMP1516, assembly GCF_000372725.1. Taxonomy (NCBI): domain Eukaryota; phylum Haptophyta; order Isochrysidales; family Noelaerhabdaceae; genus Emiliania; species Emiliania huxleyi. Next base: position 69,467 of record NW_005197648.1, on the reverse strand, counting down.
CGTGGCCCAGCTGACCCCCACCTCCATTGCCCCAGCTCCACACGGCTCCGCCGGCGGTGAGGGCGAGGTTGTGGCTGCTTCCAGCCAGCACAGCGATCACGCGCCGCCCCGCCAAGGCCTCGATCTTCTTCGGCAGGAGCTGGTCCTGCCGGTTGCCGTGGCCCAGCTGACCAGAGCCTCCACAGCCCCAGCTCCAGACGGCACCGTCGGCGGTGAGGGCGAGGCTGTGCGCCCATCCAGCCGCAACAGCGACGACGCGCTGGCCAGCCAAAGCCTCGACCTTCTTGGGCAGCGGCTGGTGCTGCGTGTCGCCGTGGCCCAGCGCGCCCAAGCCTCCCTGGCCCCAGCTCCAGACGGCGCCGTCGGCAGTGAGGGCGAGGCTGTGCATACCTCCAGCCGACACGGCGACGACGCGCCGGCCAGCAAAGGCCTCGACCTTCTTCGGCAGCCACTGGGTCTGCTCGTCGCCGTGGCCCAACAGGCTGACGCCTCCACTGCCCCAGCTCCAGACAGCTCCGTCGGCGGTGAGGGCGAGGCTGTAAGAATCTCCAGCCGACACGGCGACGACGCGCTCGCCACCCAGCGGAGGGAGGCGTGTCGGCGTGTTGAGCCGCAGCACGCCCTCGCCGTGACCGAGAAGGCCTGGAAAGTCCTCCGCGTCCTCCTCCTCGTCCTCCTCGCCCTGTGCTGCCGTGCCGCACGACGAGAGCCGCCCCTCGCCGTCGATGAAGATGCTGTGCTGCATGCCTGCGGCCGCCCTCGCCGGCGGGTTGGACTCGCGCAGCAGCGCCGACAAGGACAGCCACCGCACGGCGCAGCCCTCGCCCTCTGGCTGCGCCGGCAGCTCGAAGCCGCGCTCTTGCGCCCACAAGCGGATGGCCTCCACCGCGAGTGAGCCGTGGAAGAGGAGCGAGACGGCCGCGACGCGAGCGATGTCGGCGGGGTCGCAGCGAGAGAGGGCGCGCACGATGAGCTCCGTGGGGAGGTCGAGGAGGCGGGCGGGCGGCGGCGTGTCTGGCGAGGGCGCGGCGGTGGCGGCGGGGGCGAGGCGGCGCGAGCGGCGGCGCGGCGGGGTGGACATCGCGAGAAAAAGAATTTTGTGCGGGCTCTCTCGCACGACACCGGGTACGGCTGTGTGGTGGCGGCGTGCCGTTCTCCCATCCCTCCCTTGGGTTGTGTGTTTTCTTTCTTTCTTTCTTTACCGGGTACGGGACAGAAAAGAGTTTTAGAAGAAAACTCCCTCGCACAACACTGGGCACGGGACTGGCGCGCACTGGCACTAACACAGGTACACCAAGAACCGCGTGCAACGAGAATTTACACCAAGCCCCAAGAGAGACGAGAGAAAGAAAAGTCAGAAAATCGAGTCCGGCGCGGCTCCTCCTTACCGCCCACGCAACCGACGGTGCGTGGAGCACTACACAATTTACCACACAATGGCAGGCGAAACACAGACCACATTACGAACTGAAGGGAGACTCATCGTTGGTATTAGCTACGCGTTGTCCAGCGGTCTTGTACGGGCACTTCCTGGCTGCGCAGAGACGTCAAAGCCCACCAACTTGAGCCCTCAAGCTCGGGGCGAGAGCGGCCCAAAGGCTCGAAGCTCGCGGGACACGGATCGCGTGGGCCAATCTCGTGGTCGCAACAGAGGACCTCTCCTCTATCAGCGTCGGTGCGTAGGATTTATCGTCCAGGAGCTAGTCCTGTAACTCGCCGACGAGGGGGTGGCGGGAGCGCTCGGCGCTAGGCATTGGACGATAGAGCCGGTCAGCCGCAGCAGTCCCAGGGTCTGCCATTGTCCAGCTCTACGTTTAGTTAGCCGCGGGAGCATCCTCCGAGCAGGCCCTGTTGCATCAGGGACTCATGCACCGACCCCAGTGGTGCAACTGCCGTCCGCCTCGCCGGGCAACTATGCGCACGCCCTGTTGGAGGAAGGTGTTCGCCTGGAGATGTCTCGGTCGAGCGCCCTCTCCACGCCGAGGCAGATGGCGTTGAGTCCACCAATTGCAGACATCACGGGTGCGTTGATGCCGTCATCGAGCCCGGCGGAGACTGCAAGTGCGGCGCTGAAGCCGATGAGCAAGAGAGTGATCGTGAAATACACGGCACTGAACCGTGTCCGCGTCTCCAAGTCCGCCACATGCTGCGACACCGCGGAGTCCGTCATGGGTCCTCGGCGCAGGTGGCTGTATATAGGTAACCGTCGACACATCAACGTTTGGAAGCGCACGTGGTTGGAGGGAACGGAAAGTTGGGCGTATTTTTCTTTTATCCCGCCGAAACTATGAAAAATGCTACATACACTGAAAATTGGGAGTTGTTGCTGTGGTGTACAGGTGGTAGTGTGGGTGGGGGTGGGGAGGGGGAAGCATGAAAGGAGCTGAAAGGGGGAGAAGGATCTGGTTGCCATCATCTGGCGTGCTGCCCGCCCTTCTCTGCCTCGCTGCCTGCCTGCTTTCAATGAGCGTGCGTCGCTGCCGGCGGCGGTCGACCCAGGAGCGTGGGCCATTCTCCTGCTTGTGCGACGTGTTCCGCCCGACCAGCCCAGACAAGCACGCCCGCAATCTGGCCTCAAGCGAGTACGACAAGGAACAGCAGGCTGCTGCTGTAGCGCTGGTATCGCATCCAACTGACGAGCTCGCCTTCAAGCCCGAGCTGCCAGAGCGCACGACTGGAAATCTCACACTGCGCCTCGACTCGCACCCCACCCTCCGCCACCCACGCCTGCACGCCAAGATGGACGGCAAGAGGGTTACTTCTGACGCCGTCAATCTCCTATTCGACTATCTCGAAGCAAGTCTCGCTCTCTCCCAGCAGAGCGTCGCGCTCTGGGATCTGCGGGCCTGCCCACTGCCGGGCCCGACACACTTTGCAGAGTGCGTCCGCCGAGGGCTTGAGCTTCGGCCTCAGCTCTCCGCCCAGATTCGGCTGCTGGTCGTGCTACTTCCTGCCTCCCTGCCGATGCGGCTTGTCGTCGTCACGTCCCTACGCCTGATGGTACCAAAGGTTCCAACGCTGGTGACGTACGATGAAGCCCGCGCCCTCCACTGTATGTCGCGGTTGAGGAAGGAGCGGGCCTGTTAGAGATGCGTGCTCTCTGCTCCTCTGTTTGCTCGTTTCCATGCTCAATTCTCGCTCTCTGTCTCTCTTTAAGTACTGGTGCTCTCCGTCTCTGTCTTCGCTCGATTCCGAGACGCCAGAGACGCTCTCTTACAAGGTTTTTTCTCACTTCGAGTCGCTTGCCGGTTCTGTGACTGTGTGTGTCTACTGTGGATTATGTGGATTTTTGTGATGACCCCACAAAAAACCAAGATAGGCATGCACCGGACAGATAGGACATGAAACTCTCCGGAGGTACTGGCGACACAGCTGGATCACGAAGCGGGCGGCTGAGCAGGGTCGATGGCCCGCTGGGCCTCAAAGGCTCCCACAATTTTGAACTCGGCCAGGATGCCCCGCGCGCGGAAGATGCCGACATCCGCTCCGATATCCTCCTTCACGGTGAGCCGTCCCGCCGTTAGCTGCAGTGGCAAAGTAGAGCCGTCGCCCTCCAGGAGCGCGTTGAAGTAGAGCGGACCGGGGGGAACGAGTTCCTCCTCCCCCGCCCGAATGCCAGTGGACTGAAGGCGCCAAGAGATGGCCTTTGGCACGTCCCGGTCATCCGTCTCCGAAATTTTCCAGAAACCCTCTGCCGCGAGCAACCTGCTTGGCCTCGCCAGTCGAACGGTGCCCTGAGGTGGGTCAAAGCCGGCATCGATCTCGAAGCGCACTCCGCAGTCGAGTCGCACGTCGGTCGACGCATCTGTCCTGCCTCGCGCAAGCGAGCCCGATCCGCCGAGGCTGGATGCGACGGCAGCACCGAGCTCGCACCGGATCGCCCACTCTGGCTCGCATAATTCGCTCAAGACAAGTTCGGCGGCGGCCGAGTCGGCAGCGACTGGCGAGAAGAGGTCAGCAAGCCAGTTTAAGCGGGCGGGCGGAGCACGCGGCGGAGACGGCCGGAGCCGATGCTGGGACACGAGAGCGGCAGCGAGCATCGCGCCACCACTCGCGGGCTGAAACGTGAATGCACAGGCAAAAGAAAAAACAGGACGGCAGCGGCGTCTCAAAACGAGGCCGAGGAGAGCGATGAGTCAGAGGATGAAACAGCAGGAGAGAGAACGAGGACGAGAGTGGGAAGAACGCGAGGTGGCATGAAGGTCGCTGCGAGAATTGGTGAGAAACTCAGGTGTATTCTTTTTTGCTTTGCCGGACATCATGATGAAATTCTGCAAAAACCTGGCCGGCCCCTGCCCTGCCCCTACCTACCTACCTACCTACCTACCCTACTTATGGGAAACTAAAAAAGAAATCACGCGAAGCGTGAAGGTGGGGTACCATACCAACTTAAAGTGATGGTTGGTGGTGCTCTCCTGCAACCACAGTCCTTCCTGTGACATGGCAGGCCACTCTCAAGCCCTACAAGCACCAGATCACCCATTTGAGGAGGGTTGACATCGTGATTTGCACGGAAAATTTCTTTTTCTGCTGTGAAAATTCCAGCGTGAAGAGAGGGAAAAACCCGACGGGAGGGCCCAGACCTACCCTACTGTACCTACCCCGTCATGATGTCCGGCCAAGCAAAAAAAGAATACACCTGAGAAACTGCGTCCACTAGCTCCGAGTAGAGGGGGCGTTCTGCAGTTAAGGGGAAACCCGGTACACGAGTAAAGCGTCGCGGGGACGTGCGGGGGGGAAGGGGCGGCACGGGAGAGGCGTGCTGATGATAGGCCTAGCTTTTCCTAGCAAAACACTGTGGGTGCGTATAGATTTCTTGTTAGAACGGCACGCCGCCCTGTGTTGCTCGCATAGGGATTTTAGGGAACGCAGAGTGGTTCTAGCCTCGTAGCCTGCAGAGTGCCAGAGTGCAGTGCTGGACTCTCACGACGTTTGCACTCGACCGTCGTCTGAGTAACGACTAACGTCTGCCTCTCTCTCCCGATCTCTCGTCGCAGTCTAAGTTAGCCTTGGCCTGACGCCTCCCTGGCTCACACTTAGGGAATGTCGTTCAAACGTAAAAGAAACATGCGGAATGTGTCCTCTCTGTCGCTGGCCGCAAGGTCGGCTCGAAGCTCTCTGACCGCCATCTCCATTTTGCGACCGCCCATTTTGCAGGCTTGCAGCCTCGTGGGCATGGACGAATACACCGCGTCGAGTCCGCTCGTCACTAACGACGCGGCGCGCCATGATTCGACGGCCCACTCCAGCGATGACACAGGCGTGCAGCCACTCGTGGCTGTCCGTGGCGACGCGATGCCGCCGCACATGGTGAGCCCGACCGGCGGAAGTGGCCGCCACAGTGAGCCTTTGTCCGAGCCGTCGACGGAGCTGGCACGGCCGACAGTGACGCCGGGCCACAGGAGGCAGGGTTCGCGGGCCCTGGAGAGGCTCACCGACACGGTGGCTCCCGCGGCTGCCGCCACGGCGGCGGCGGTCAGCGGCGCAGTCAAGGCGGTGGGCGCGAGCCTCCCGGATCCAATCTCGCTGCTGATGCCGTCGTCGCGGCGTGCGAACGACACGAGCTCGCTCCGCTGGTGGCTGGGCACGCTCGTCTCCGCGACTGCCTTTGTCCTCGGCGCCTTCTTCGCAGGCGGCGCACTTAGCTGCTGGGGAAGCGACTACGAGCGCGGCTGCGCGACACAGGCCGTCAACCTGCCCGACCACGGGGTGGAGACGGAGATGAAGCTGCTCGACTCGGTCGTCCTCCTCTACCTCGGCCTCTGCCTCCTCGGCGGTGGCGGCGGTGGCCTCGCCAGCCGCCTCTACCTGCTGCGGCGCCGCGCGCAAATCGTCGCGCGCGTGCGGAGCGGGCCCTAGATTGCTCGTCAGCGTGAGCGCGCACTCGAGACGACACGTACTCGGGCACACTCCACTGCGCTCCGCATCCGCTCTCCTCGTAGCTGGCGCATCACTAACCGCGAGTAGTGACTCCCCGTGTGTCCGCTTGCCGCAGGCGCGAGCTGGACGGCGTTGAGACGCGCGGAGAGGCGGGCCGACATCTCAGAGACACCTCGTAGACACCTCCGGCCCCCGACACCTCCTCAGCACGCGGGGCCACCCCGCGGCCAGACGCTGCCGCCGTCCCCGCCAGTCGGAGCCGTCCGGGACACGTCCACGGCGCGTCCGCAGGTGACGGAGCGGCTGATGGCGGGGCTGAAGCGGTCGATGGACTTGGTGCACGACCCGTCGCTCCGGCTCGCCCTCTCGTTCGAGGGCCTCTCCTACCGCCTCCCTTCGGGCGAGGCGGTCCTCACCGACGCTTGCGGCGAGGTGCTGCCGGGCGAGCTCACCGCGCTGATGGGCCCGTCCGGGTGCGGCAAGTCGACACTCATCAATCTGCTCTCCGGCAAGCTGACGCCCTCGTCCGGCTCCATCCGGCTGAACGGCGTGGAGCGAGAGGAAGAGCTGCCGCCAGCCGCCCACGCAGTCACGAGTCGCTCTGCTCCGTCAGGCCGCCCCGCGCGGTCGACGCGCGAGGTGCACAAGCTGATCGCCTTTGTGCCGCAGGACCAGATCGCCCGAGATCACCCGAGATCACCTAGACTTGCTCGAGAGCACTGCTCGAGAGCACGCAAGCTCCTCGCCCTTCATGCCGCACTCATTGCTCCATCCACGCCTTTCCTCTGTCTGTTCACCCGCTGGTCGGCCCGCGCCGCAGGAGGACGTGCTGCTGCCCACGCTCACCGTCACCGAGTCGCTCTGGGTGTCCGCGCGGCTGCGGCTGCCTGCAGAGACGCCCGCGTCGCAGCTGAACGAGTGGGTGGTCCGGCTGGTCGACTTGCTCGGTCCGGCAGCACGCCGAGGGGGGCGGCGGTGCTATCGAGAGAGGAGTGTGACCGCTTCCGTCGCTCTCTAGGCCTGACGCACGTCAAGGAAAGGTCATGGAAAGGTCTAGGAAGTGTCTAGGAAGTCTTCCTCGCTCTCTAGGCCTGACGCACGTCAAGGACGCGGCCATCGGCGACGTTGCGCGGTCGGGCCTGCTGCCGGGCGGGGAGGGCGGGCCGGCGTGCGTCACAAGACGCGCCCACGACACGTGTCCTATAGGAGGGGCCTCTCGGGCGGCCAGCGGAAGCGAGTCAACGTCGGGGTGGAGCTGCCGACCCGTCCCTCCTCTTCCTATTCACACCCTCTATCCCGCTGAGCTGTGAACAGGTCGAGCTTGCGGCCGACCCGTCCCTCCTCTTCCTATTCACACCCTCTATCCCGCTGAGCTGTGAACAGGTCGAGCTTGCGGCCGACCCGTCCCTCCTCTTCCTCGACGAGCCTACCTCCGGCCTCGACTCGACCGCCGCCCTCGAGCTCTGCCCGTGCCCCCTAGATGCCCCCCTAGATGCAGCCTAGATGCGGACTACGGACCTGCGCCCGCCAGCCAGCAAGGACTGCGCGCGATCGCTTGCCACCCCCTCGTCCTCACCAGAGGCTCAGAGTGCAGCGCGCGACGCCGCACGTGCACGCCATCAGAGTCGCCCCCGTGTCCACCCCCCCGTGTCCACCCCCCCGTGTCCACCCCCCCGTGTCCACCCCCCCGTGTCCACCCCCCCCGTGTCCACCCCCCCCGTGTCCACCCCCCCGGGTCCCCCCCCCGTGTCCCCCACCCCCAGGCTCGTGCCTCGTCGGCCTCGCGTCGCACGGGATCGCCGTCTGCGCCGTGCTGCACCAGCCGCGCCTCTCTCTCTTCGAGCTGACGCAACCAGCCGCCGCCGCCCGAGCCATCCAGGCGAAGGGCACGTCCATGACACGTCCGGGGCGTGTGTGCCGACAGGCACAAGCTGCTCCTGCTCGACCCGTCGGGGAGGACCGTCTACATGGGACCCACCGAGGCCGCCGCAGACCACTTTTGCAGCCTCGGCTTCCGCGCAGCCTTCGAGAGCTCGCGCGAGAACGTGGCCGACCTGCTGCTCGACGCGATCTCGGGCGCCATCCGCCCGTCGGAGCAGACAGCGGCGCCGTCGGACCAGCAGACGCCCCACGGCGCGAGCCAGCCCCTCACCCCTTCGCCCCTCAGCCGAGGCCGCGGCCCCCGGCCCCATCACCGCCGCGAGGGGCGGCGACTAGGCGCGGCGCGCAGCCTCGACCTCGCCGAGGCGTGGAGGGCGGCGCGCGCAGACACGGCCGCCGGGGCGGCCGCCGCAGCCGCCGAGCTTGGCGCCGTGCAGAGCCCGCGCCGGCGGGCGACGCGCGCCGCCGCCGAGATGTCGACGCTGGACCGGCGGCTGCGGCACCACCACGGCCGGCGTACTGCGTCGGGGTGCCGGCAGCTCGTTCTGTTTGTTTGGCGGTCGGCGGTGCGGCGTGCGCGGCACGGCAGGCGGGACCGCCCGGCCCCTGAGCCCGCTCGGAGCTGCTCTGCAGGTGCAGCACGCGCGGGACGGCGGGACGCTGCTGCGCAACGCAGCCATCGTCGGCGTGGCGGGCACGCTGCTCGGCTTCCTGTACGAGGGCACGCTCGAGAAGGCCGTCTGCGCGCACGTGCAGGACATCCCCTTCCCGAACGGCCCCCACGCTTGGGAGGTGCGGCACTCTCTCCAGCCGCCCGCTCCGGCTTCACGCTTGTC
>NW_005197648.1:49690-59137 GCF_000372725.1 Emiliania huxleyi CCMP1516 | reverse complement strand
CGCCCGCTGGATGGAACTGGCCCGAGGCACAGTCGCGGTGGGAGCCGCTCACATCGGCTCAGAGCCGGCTCAATATGTGGACCGGAGTGGCTGCGCCGTCAGCCGACGAGCTCGCCCTCGGCCGCCGCCGGCAGCAGCAGGTGGAAGTGGAGCCCGCGGCGCAGCAGCGTGATGCGCGGCGCAGTCGCCGGCAGCTCCGCGCAGCTCACCTCGTGGGTCTGGAGCTCGGCCGCGGACATGTCGATGACCTCGACGCGCAGGCCGAGCGCCTCGGACAGCGCCACCATCTCCGGCTGCCCTCCGTACGCCGGAGACCACCACAGCGGCGCAGGCTTGCCGCCGCCTTGCCCGGGCTCCATCTGGGCCATCCGCGCGCAGTAAGCCTCGAGGGAGGGGGAGCCGTCGGCGGCGGCGACGTGGGCGAAGCGGGCGGCGGAGCGGAGCATGTGCGCCGTCGCGCAGCCGCGCAACGCCGCGACGGCGGCGTCGGAGCGCCCGTCGTTGAGCGCGTCAAGAGCTTGCGCGGCCTCGGCAGAGCTGCGGCCCAGCAGCGCGCGGAGGGCGGCGATGGCGGGCGCCGACTCGGCGGGCAGCGAGTCGAGGTGCGCCTCGAGGGCGGCGAGGCCGCCGTGCGCCCACGCCGCGCCGAGCACAAGCCCTGCCGCCAGCGCCCGGAAGAAACAATGGCCGTCGCCCCGCACCTTGACGAGCGTCAGGTGGCGCGGCGCGAGGGCGAGCGCCCGCAGCCCGGCGGCGGCGGCCGCGGCGGGCGCTACCTCGGCGATGAAGGCCTCGAGCGTTGAAGGTGTGGAGACGGCGGGCGGCGGCGTCGCCGCGGCGAGCAGCGAGGCCTGCCCCTCAAGCGCCGCGGCAGGCGCAGGCTCATCGCTCGGCTGCTCCGCAAGAGAGGCGAGGAGAGCGGCCTGCATGGCGGCGTCGTCGTCGGCCGACGAGGGACTGAACAAAGGGCTGTTCTCCATCGTGCGGAGTGGTGGCGGCGACGGGCAGAGCATTGTGGCCACAAAGGGAGTGCCTTTTGTGCGTCGCTCGATGCAGCTTTGAGACCAATTGGGGTTTTCTTCTTTTTGATTGTTTTTTCTCGGGCAAGGCGTCTATTCGGTGCTCTGCACGTTAGAGCGTGCGGCAGGCGTGCGGCAGGTATGAGCTCCTCGCCGCCTGGTGGCCTCCGAGCGCCAGCCGAAGCAACCCTCGTCGTGCCCCGACACCCCCCCGACTCATGATGTGCCGCTCTTGCCTGTGTGGCCGCTGACGGCGGGACCCCGTGCGCGGCTGCGCCGCAAACTCGTCACTGCCGTCGTCACACCTGTCCACAGATGCGACGGGTGCCTGTCCGACCGCGACAAACAGGCCTCGTTGCGGATCGCCAGCCCGCCCTTTGCCTCCGTGGCCGCGGCACCAGCTCCCGCGGTCTGCACGCTAGGAGTGGTCCGCCCTCGCAATGAATGCGGAATACTATTACGAAAAGTACAACTAGTGCGACACACTAGTCAGTCTCGTAATCGCGCCAAGAGCGCGGATACACACACAAACAACAGGCGCGGCTATGAATAGCTGCGCATATACAGATAACGACTGTTCACAGTTGGGAGAAAGAGAGTCGTCTCTAACGCTACATTCGCAGTCGCTGCTCCGCTCCGATGGTCTCGCTCTGGCTCGGCCTGCTTCTGCCGTCGCCCCGCGCGCCGGCGGCCCTCGCGCTCCCGCGCGTGGCGGCGGCGCCCCGCTGCGCCGGGGCCGGCGAGCCGTCGGCGGTGCAGCCCGAGCCTGTTGGCGGCCCGATCGGCGCACTCGTGGACGCCGTGGCGGCGTCGCGCTGCGGCGCCATCAACCAGCGGCTGGTCGAAGCTTCCGGCAGGGACGCCGTCCTCGCGCTCACCACCGAGTCGGCCAAGCTGATGAACGCGGTCAACGTGGCGACCGCCATGCACCGGCTCGCGACGCTCGAGAAGAAGCGGCGGGCGGAGCGGGACGTGCTGCTGCGCGACCCGCGGTTCGAGGCGCTGCTCGACTCGGTGGTCGGCCGGGCCGCCGAGTTCAACGCGCGGCAGACCGCCGACGTGCTCTGGTCGTGCGCCACGCTGCGGCACTGGCCTCCGCTCCTCCTCAAGCCTCTGCTGTTGAGGGTGGTCTACCACCTGGAGAGGTGACTGTGCTGCGCGCGCGCCTCGGCACACCCCTCCGCCAGCGCGCCTCGGCACATGCACCGCTCGCGCCTTCTCTCGCCCGCACCCCGACCCTTGCCCTGCCGCACCCCGCGCCCCGGCAGGCAAACCTTTGAGCCCCACCATCTCTCTGTGATGAGCTGGGCATTTGCAACGCTCGAGTGCGCGCCGCCCGCAGCGCCGCCCGCAGCGCCGCCCCGACACTTGGGCGTGCCAGCCTGGCCCTGCCTCTTGCCTCTGCGCAGGTGCAAGCCGGTCCGGCTGCTCGAGGACATCGACCGGCAGGCGCGGGACTCACTTCCTAGACACTTCCTAGACACTTCCTAGACACTTCCTAGACACTTCCTAGACACTTCCTAGACACTTCCTAGACACTTCCTAGACACTTCCTCGAGGACCTCGACCGGCAGGCGCGGCGGCGTGGCGAGCTCAAACTCGCTTCGAACCAGCGCTTGGTGGCGGATGGCTGGGCTGGTGAACTCATCTAGGCGTGCGCCGTGTCGAGGGAGCTCTCGCCTCAGAACTGCGCCAACCTGCTCTGGGGCTTTGCGAAGCTGCGCCAGCCGAGCGCGGAGCTGCTGCCCGTGGTTGCTGCGCGGCTGGAGTCGGGGCTGCTCGACGAGTGCAAGCCGGTCGAGGTGTCCGACTTGGCCTACGCCACGGCGGTGACTTGGCCCGCACGCACACGCGCACGCACACGCACACGCGCACGCGCACGCTCACACACTCACACTCAGAGAGAGAGACATCGACGAGGGAGGCAGAGAGAGAGCGGGGAGGGAAGGGAGGGAGGGCGGCCCCTGCGAGGCGATGACTCGCGATCGGCGCGTTAGGTGATGGGCACCGCTGGCGAGGGCTCGTGCGAGCCGCAGCAGGCAAGACGGGACTGCGCACCTCGGTCGAGGTTTGGCTCGGGCCTATCCCCGAACCTTCCCGGAACCTCCCCCTCGCAGGCCAAAGAGCTCCTCGCCGCTCTTGCCACGCGCGCGCTGCCGCACACTTGCCTGCCGCGCTTCTCCTCGCGGCAGCTCGTCACGCTGGTCTGGGCGCACGCCAGGCGCGCGAGCCGCCGAGATGCCGCCGAGATGGCGCCGAGATGCCGTCGAGATGGCACCGAGATTGGAGGAGCTGCAGCCGCACATCCGCGGTCCCCACCCCCCTGCTTGAGGCCGACTCCTCCCTGCACTCCCTCCCCCTCTCCCCGGCGCAGGCTCGGCGTGCAGCCGCCCCAGGAGACCCTCGACGCGTGGCGGCAAGCGATGCGCGCCGCGGTCGACCAGCGGCCGCTGCAAAAGGCTGACCGGCAGAGCCTCGAGGCGTCGCTCGGCAAGCTGGGCGAGACGTGCCGCGGCGCTTGGATCCCCGACACATCGGAGCCTGCCGAGTCAGAGGCGGACGCCGTGAGCGCCGCGTGACGGCGCGCCGGAGCTCGCGACGCGCCTTATCCTCGGAGGCACACACACCGTCTTCTCCCCTCACCCAGCCGCACAGTGGGGCGAGCGAGTCGCGAGACGGATGCAGGAAAGACGATTTGGTTTTGACATTCGATGGGGTCGGGTCTGTGGGCCTCGGGTAGTCTCGCGACGTTGCCATTTCTTTTTATAACACGCGCACGCGCGCGCGCGCGCGCGGGCGAGATCCGAGAAGCTCGTGGGGAGGTGGGGAGAATTAGAGCGAGACCGAGAGCCGGGGCCATGGCGTTGAAAGAAAGTCGAGCCGCGGCGACGCGAGCGACCACACGTGACTCTCTCCACACACTTCTTAGATTTTAGAGCCGCGTGTGTACTGCTGTTTGAGCGGGCTGGGACGCTCGAACACAATCGAAAGCTAAAACCCCGTGTGTACGTAAAAAGACATCACAAAACGACAAGATCAAGATCAAGCGAAGGCGGCCTGTCAGGAGGGCGCCGCGCCTGAGCTATCGCCGCCGCATCCGCGCAGAGGCGACCTTCTCACGGGCCTCGCCTGGCACCGGCTCGCCCCGCGCGGCGGCTAGCGCGGCGGCTCGGGTCGGCACGACCACACCGCGAGCTGCGCCGTCAGCCGCCTCCTCCGGCACCGCCGCCGTCGCCGCTGCGCTGTCGCCGGCGCGGCCGCCGCCCGGCGCGGCGGCGGCGAGCAGCGCCGCGGCGCACGTGCCGGCTCCGCCGATCGCCTGCTGCGCCGAGATGGGCTCGTGCAGCAGGAGGCACGCCCAGCCGGCGGCGAAGAGCGGCATCGAGGCGAAGATGGGCTGGGCGGATGCGGCGGGGACCACCTTTTGCCCCTCGGCCTGGAGGATCGTTGCAAAGGCGCCCGGCACGAGGGCGGAGAGCGTTAGGAGGAGAGCCTGCTTGGGGGTGGGGGTGGGGGAGGCGCTGCTCACGCGTGGAAGGCGTAGGGAGGGCGGGAGGGGCGGGAGGGCCTGCGTCGGCGACAGCTGCGCCGCCCACCTCGCGACGGAGGAGAGGGAGGCTGCGCCGAGCCCGGCGAGGCTGCCGAAGAGGTCGGCCGACACCGCCGCCTCTGGCAAGCCGCCCACAAGCGCCGCGCCGCCCAGGCCGAGCAGCACGATGGCGGCCTATTGGGCTCCGAGCTGCTCAACAGTAAGTCGCGTTCGCCCCAGGCTCCGAGGAGCAGGCGGCGGCGGCCTGCGTCCGGAGGCGGCCCGCAGCGAGCCTGGCCGCCGGATAGGTCTGGGCAAAGGTGCTGAGCCGCACCTTTTGGAGCGCGTAGCACAGGGCGGCCGTGAGCATCGACGCGTCGGCCGAGGAGAAGGCCGCCGCGCCGCCCGCCGCGCCGCCGCTCTGTACTGCGAACGCGGTGCTGGCGAGGGCGAGTGCGCAGGCGGCCCAGGTGCGCGGGGCGACCCGGCGCTGCTCGTCGCTCGAGCCGATGCACGCCTGGAGGAGCGGCGTGAGGATGTTGACGCTGGCGAGGAGCAGCGTTCCGCGCACGGCCGACAGCTGCAGCAGAGCCATCGAGTTGAACTGCGTGCCCGCGCAGCCCCACATGCCGAGCTCCGTGGCGGCGATCCAAAAGCCGACGCCGCCGGGCGCACCGCCGCCACTGCCGTTAGCACCGTCACCACTGCCGTTCGTACCGCCGCCACTGCCGTTCGCACCGCCGCCACTGCTGCTGTCCGCTGCTCCTAAGCTGCCGCTGCTCGCCGGCTGCTGGGCGAGGATGAACTGGCCTGCTATCGCCATGATGGCGAAGCGGACGGCGGTGATTGCGGTGGGCGTGAGGGCGACGCCGTCGGCGGCGAAGATAAGCTTCGCAAAGGTTGGATAGGTACTCCACAAAGCACTGGTGCCGAGCAGGGCCAGCCGAGCGCGAGGCAAAGCACCGGGTTCGTCTGCGAGGCTGGCGGTGATCGCGCGGCTCCGCAGCCGAGGACGTCTTGCACAGCCTTGCTGGGTCACGGCGACGGCGATGCGTGCGTAGTCTTGCTGGGACACGGCGACGGACAGGCTCGCTGTCGCGGGCAGCAGCGCCAGGCAGAGGGCAATGACACTTGCGAGGCCAACGTGGCCCATCGAAGTCGCACGAAAGTGGAACGAGACTTCGTTCTTGGGAAAGAAAGAAGGAAAAAAAATCGGCACAGACTCCCTCGCACAACACGTCTCCGCACCTGTGTCGAGCCTGTCTGTTGTGAGAGAGAGAGTAATTCCTAGGGCCTAGGCGGGAGCAGCTGGCTGTGAAAAATGTGTGAACAACAGGGCATAAAAATATGGCAATGCGCTGCGAATATCAGCATGACACGAAAGTAAGCAGATATACGTCAATCGAGAGCTTCTATCACCGAAGGGAGGCACCATGGTCCATGCTCTTCAATACGGCCTTGGGATCTTCCACCCATAGTTTCCTCCTCGCCATCCGTTCTTTCCGTACCCCAATTGCTTCATGAGCAAGATGTTGTGGTCGTTGTCGAGGTTCCATAGCGCCCTCGCGGCCTGCTCCTTCTGCCCGTCCGTGCCGTCGCGAGCCAGCGCCACCAGCGGCGCGATGCCGCCCGCCCTCGCGATCGCCACCTGAAGATTGTAGGCGTTGAGAGCGAGGTTTGCCAGCGCAAACGCGGCCCACTGCGTCTGCTCGTCCGTGCCACGGACCATTACCGGCACGTGGAGAATGCTGTTGGGCCCGCTGCCGCGTGGCACGATCACCATGGTCAGCTGCCCACCTAGCATGGCCTGGAACTGATGGCCCGGCCCGACGCCGGGCGGCACGGTGACTGCATACATCGTCGGCGTGCCGTCACAAGCCAGCGCCACCAGAGGCGCGATACCGTCCGCCTTCGCGATCGCCACCTTGTTGTCGACGTTGAGAGCGAGCCTTCCTAGCGCCCCCGCGGCCATCGACTTCTGCCCGTCCGTGCCGCCGCGAGCCAGCGCCACCAGCGGCGCAATGCCGCCCGCCCTCGCAATCGCCACCTGGTTGTCGTCGTTATTAGCGAGCCTCCTTAGCGCCGCCGCGGCCACTTCCTTCTGCCCGTCCGTGCCGCCGCGAGCCAGCGCCACCAGCGGCGCGATGCCGCCCGCCCTCGCAATCGCCACCTGGTTGTCGTCGTTATTCCAAGCGAGGCTCGCCAGCGCCGCCACGGCCACTTCCTTCTGCCCCTCCGGGCCGCCGCGAGCCAGCGCCACCAGGTAATGTAGCGGCGCGATGCATCCAGCAAGATAGAGCGGCCGAACCAAGCTCAAGGAAGCGAAGCGGGAGGCTACATTACAGAGGCTCGGGATGCGCCTCCCCTCGCTGACCTCTGCTGTCGCTTGTTGGCGTGCCCGCTCCACCTCCGCCTCATGCAATCGGCGATCCATCTCCACCGCCTCCGCCCTCTCCGCAGCCGCCCTCTCCGCAGCCGCCCTCTCCGCAGCCGCCGCCCTCTCCGCCTCCGCCTCCCTCCGAGAGCGTTCGACAGCCTCCTTCCGAGCGCGCTCCTCCTCCTTTTGCCGAGCGCGCGCCTCCTCCGCCTGCTCCCTTCGGGAGCGATCGGCGGCCTCGCGGCGCACGCGCTCCTCCTCATCCGCCGCCGCTGCTGCAGCCGCCGCTGCCTCCCGCCGCGAGCGCTCCTCCGCCTCGCGCGCACCCGGGCCACCCGACGCAAGCCCCTGCTCCAGCACCGCCGCCGCCGGCCGCCGCCCCGGACTCTCCTGCAGACAGTCCTCCACCCACGAGCCGAGCCACTCGCTCGCGAGCTTTCCCTCGGCGATCGCACGCTGCCGCTTTGCCGCGTCGAGCGCCACGTTGCCAATCGTGCGGCCAAGGAGAAGCTCGGCGAGGATGCAGCCGGCGGCCCACACGTCGTCCGCCGGCCCGTACCGCTTGCCAACGGCCTTCTCGGGCGACATGTACGCGTCGGTGCCCACTTTGGTCTTGGTGCGCGAGCGGCGCGAGGCGGAAGAGGCGCACGCGAGCCCAAAGTCGATGATCCTTGCGCGGCCCGTCGAGTCGAGCATCACGTTGGCCGGCTTGAGGTCGCGGTGCTGCAGGTTGAGCGAGTGCATGTACGCGAGCCCGGACGCGACCTGCCGCATCAGCGCTGCCGCCTCGGGCGGTTGCAGCGGCACTTCGGCGGCGATCTTCTCGGCAAGGGATCCGCCGGTGAGAAGCTCCGTGACGATGACAAAGAGGCGGCTGTCGTCGGTGTCGTGCCAAAAGGCGTCGTAGAAGCGCAGCGTGTTCTCGTGCTCGATCGTCGAGAGTAGGCGCGCCTCCTTCTCCAAGCCGGCGCCGTCCAGCTCCTCCGAGTCGATCTGCTTAACCGCGTACCGCCGCGCATCGATCCCAGCAACCTTGCGCATCCGGTAGGTGACGCCGAAAGAACCCTTTCCGAGCCGTGCGGCGAGCTTGTCCTTCTGGCCGGCGGGCGCGTCCGGCTTGCGGTCGTACGCGTAGAGCGACAACCGCGAGCTGCGGTCCGGCTCCCCGTTGCCCGTTGCCGAGAGGTTCGCCATCATCACGATGATCTTATCGAGCTTGAGGCCCTGCTGCGCAAAGCCCTCGCGCATCTCACGCGTCAACTCCTCTTGGAACTCGGCGGCCGACACGCCCGAGGCGACGGCGATGTCGCACAGGACCTCGCAGTCCTTCTCGAGCGCCTCCGCGTCGACAGCCTCGCCCAGCGCCTTCCGCTCGGCCACCTGCCGCTGCACCGCCGCCTCCACCGCGTACTCGCGCGCCTGCAGCCGGTCGATGATGAGCGCGTCGTGGGCGAGGTTGTAGAACTTGAGCAGCAGTGTGAGCTGGCTGGTGATCTCCGAGTCGAGCTGCGACAGCGTGCTACGCCTCCCCACTTTGAGTGCGTGCCGCAGCCAGCCCTTCTTGCCAATTTTAGCGACCGCCAATTGCACGTCAACGAGCAGCCGCTGTAACTCGCGCATCCGGTCCTCGACGCTCGCGCGGCTCTTCACGTCCATGCGTTCCACGTTTTCAGCCATGCGCTGCAGCAGCTCGAGGACGTCGATCGTGCGCTGGGCAACCGATAGCACATCGTTGATCACAGTCCGCAACTTTTGCACGACTAGAAGGACGCCGCGAGCCGCGCTGCACACCGCCGGAATGAGAGGCAGCACGGCACCCAGCCCTTGCACGGCGTCGACGAGCTTCAGTCCCGTTTGAACCTTGTAGAGCGCCCGCTCCGCCGACGCGAGCCGCTCGACACCAGCCTGCATCAGGCGGACGGACGTGCGTAACTCACGGCCTAGGCAACGTGGCAAGGAGCGGGCCAGGTCGCAATGCGCGTCCATTCAGACGTACCTCTAGGAACTTCTAGCCCGAGAGAACAGTATTATAGAGAACTCTTGAACAGAGACGCAAACTCACTCACACACACACACACACACACACACACACACACACACACACACACACACACACACACACACACACACACACACACACACACACACACACACACACACACACACACACACACACACACACGCCGCCCTCCGCCTCGCTGCCGCCGCCCTCAGCCTCGGTCGCCGCCGCCGCCGCCGCCGCCGCCCTCCGCCTCGCCCTGGCCGCCGTCGGCCTCGCCTTGTCCGCCGCCTCCCTCCGCCGCCGTCGGCCTCGCCCTCTCCGCCACCTCCCTCCGCCTCGCCGTCGCCGTCGCCGCCCTCCGCCTGGGCCTCGCCGCCGCCGCCCTCGCCACCGCCGCCCTCGGTCTCGCCGTGTCGCCGCTGTCGGTCTCGCCCTGTCCGACGCCCCCCTCGGCCTCGTCGCCGTCGCCGCCGTCGTCTGCCTCGTGGCCGCCGGCGCTCGTCTCTCTGTGCCTCGTTTG
>NW_005197648.1:30988-49590 GCF_000372725.1 Emiliania huxleyi CCMP1516 | reverse complement strand
CTTGCCGCCGCCGCCGCCGTCGTCCGCCTTGCCGCCGCCGCCGCCCGCCTCCCTTCGGCTCGCCTCGCCACCGCCCTCCGCCTCACCCTCGCCGCCGCCGCCCTCGGCCTCGCCGTCGCCACCACCGCCCTCGGCCTCGCCGTCGCCGCGCCGCCGTCGGCCTCGCCCTCCCCGCCGCCGCCGTCGGCCTCGCCCTCGTGCCGTCGCCGCCGCCGCCGCCGGCCTCGCCCTCGCCACCGCCCCCCTCGGCCTCGCCGTCGCCGCCGCCGCCCTCGCCGCCGTCCGCCGTCCGCCTCGCCGCCGCCCCCCCCTCGGCCTCGCCGTCGCCGGCGCCGCCATCCGGAGGCGGTGCGGCAGCGGTGGCGAGGGTAGCGACGGCGGCGGGGTAGCGGCCAGCAGCGCCAGGGGGGGCGGGAGGTGCCGCGCGGGCGGCGGCGGCCGTGCCGGTGATGGCGCCTGGGAAAGGGGAGGCGCGGGTCTGAGAGGCGGACGCGCGGGCGGAAGAGGTCAGTGAGACCACGCACGCGGCTGCGGTCGCGTCGCGCCGTGCGGGAGGGGCGCCGGCGCAACCACGGCGGCAGCCGAGGCGGCTCATCGCGCTGTACAGAGGCTCGGGGGAGGCGCGCGGTGCGGCGGCGCACCGCTGGATCGCCGCGACAAAGTGTAGCCGAGGCGGGGCGGGAAGCGCCCGAGCCGGCCGTTGGGGCGGCGCCGACGCCGCCCAGGATGCCGTGGGCCGATGGTGCGGAGGAGCGGCCGCTCCCCCTCTCGGGACTGCCGCAAAACCTGTTCAGGAGCAGCACGCCAAGAACGCGCCTGCTGGGGCTGAGGCGCAAAATGTGAGATTGCAGCCGCCGCAGTGGCCACTTTCTCCCTCCATTGTGCATGTGCCTTGGGAAGGGGGTGCAAGCACACCTCCGCTGCTCGGAATATAGGGTCACCGGACTCGTTCGCGAGCGAGCGCGGGTAGACGGCGGCGTGCGCCAAGCGGCGGCCCGCGCGCGACCGCGAGCTTGCGCGTCGGCCGTGCGCGGGCAGAGGGTGCGGAGGGGCGAGCGGTGGCGGTCGCTCGCCCGGGCAACCCGCGCGCGGGCGGCGCGCCGCAGTGGGGAGCGCCCAGGGGCGCGGCGCGTGCTGGCTGCGTGCGGGCGCTTGACATCGCTTTTGAGCTCTCGTAAGCCAAAAATAAACCGCTGGAAAAGCACACAGTGTGTCGCCGCCGAAGGCGACTCGACGCCGCTGAGATCGGAGATCAAGCTCTGACAGGTCGCACGTCGCTCCTTTGACGCCGACGTGACTCACCCGTGCAGATCACATCAGGACACGGTCTCGACGCGCTCGGTACGACGCCTGCGACCCGTCTTGGGTCAGGTGGCACGACGCTCATCGCGCCTACCAGCGCTGCCGTGCAGGTTGCCACGACGAGGTCGAGCACGCTTCTATACGCTCGCCCAGCCTTCCTTTCCATCCCATTAGGTAGCCTGGGAACGGTGGCGGTCAGAGGCAAAGCCTGCGAGGGGTGGTGGAACCACATGTCACGGCTACCGCCGGCTCGACCCACGATAGCCTCCGGAGGCTGACTTTGCGGCACCATCATCGGACGATGTCAACGAGTTGGGTCGCTCTCGCGGTAGCCAGATGACCTCCCATACTAGTATCATCGGCCATGGCCGCAGGAAGCGCGGGGGAGGGCGCTGGGAGCAACACAGAGCTCCGTTGGACGCGTTTTCAAGATTAGCGTGTCAGAGTGAATTGGAACTAGCCAAATCACTGTGAGAGTCAACAGTCATGATTACTGATTTCTTGTTGGTTTTCAAAAATTCTCTCTCTCAGTACGACTAGCCGCAACCATTTTCTTTAGTCTATTCTTCTTTGGCAAAGTACTTTGGCTTCAACCGACTACACCCCAACATGGGCCTGCGAGCGTCGTGGGACCCCCCCCCCACACACCCCAAACACACACACACAGGTCACACATCTTCGAAATTAGCGCTCACAAAGGGTGGAGGTCACAGCAGTCCTTGAGCCCGTTGTCCCACTCGGAGCTGACGATCCAGTCGCCGAGGTAACCGTACAGGTTGACCTCCTCCGGCTGCGAGAAGGCCGGCAGCGGCGTTAGCAAGAGGGAGGGGTGGAGGGGCGTAGCCCCCCGAGGGAAGGGGGGGGGTGGTGGGGGGGGCTCACAGTGTAGTAGATGGCCGGGCCATTCCCCGCAAACCCCGAGTAGGGGAAGGAGCCAGCCTTGCGCCACGTGGGCTTGGTGAGGTCGGCACCACCGCCTTTGCGCCTCGACTGTGGCATCGGAAAGACGTCGACTTTCGTGTGCTTCTTGAGCTCCCGTGCCCAGTTAGTCGGCAGAGTGTAGAGGATGACGGCAAAGTTCGCCACGCAGCGGCCGCCGTCGATTCCCCAGAAGGCGTTCTCCACCACCGGCACGTCCTAATCTCGGGCTCGTGTCGGGTGATCTCGGGTGATCTCGGGTGATCTCGGGATCTCCACCACGGGACGTCCTTCAAGTAGGCGACGAGCGCCTCCCCCTTCTCCTGCTTGCGTTGAAACTGCTCCATCAAGGACTGAAAGAGGTCGTCGCATTGGTCGTTCTGCGAGCGAGTGGGCGTGTGGCCAAGGGAGCGGCGGCGGAGGGCGGGCGAGGGTGGTCGCGCGCCTGGTTTGCAAAGATCTGATTGAGCATGCCCGGAGCGCCCAGTGGAGCGACGGCTCCGGAGCTGTAGGGTCCCTGCCCAAAGTACTGGGCGACAAACTGGATGTAGGCGGAGTCGGGGTCAACCTTCCACGTGCAAGGCTCCCCCTCGGTCGCCACGAAGGGACCTTTGCCGCTCTTCAAGGCGTCGGGGAAGCTGATCACTGACACGATCTTCGTTGCGCCCTGCGACACCGCGCCGCAGACGGCGGGGGTATCGACAACGCCGCCGTCCGCGTAGTCGAGCGATTTCGTCCCGTCCTCCTCCGACGTCGTGTACGTCGTGTACCTGTCAAGGACGTGTCAAGAACGTGCCGGAATCATAGCGTTGGCATGTGGGCGGCGGGCAGGGGGGGGGGGGGGGGCATGCGCCGTTGGGCAAACGTGTCAAAGCAGAACAAAGCCGGTATTGTGGTGATTGGCATGGCGGCGAAGTCCCCCGACGCCGCCATGAGTGCCTCGATGGACAGCTTGGAGCCTGTCGTGGACGTGTCATGGACGTGTCGTGGACGTGTCAGTGGGCGTGTCGTGGACGTGTCACGACTCGGTGAAAAGCTCGGGAGCCTGATGAGAGCGGCGCGCACGGAAGGCACGCGGGGGGGCGGACATACTCGACGTTGAGGACCTGTCCCGGTGGGAGAGCGGGATTAGCGTATTGATTGATGAACCCCTCCGTTGCTCTCGACGTCGATGACCTGGCCCGGTGGGATAGAGGCGAAGCGAATGTCCTGCCGTCATCCGGCGCAGGCTCAGTCAACACCAAAGCTTGCCGAAATAAGGGCGGGACGACGTGGGTGGGTGGGGGGGGGGGGGGCTGTAGGGCGCCGGCACCCCAGCGTAGAGGGCGTCGTGTAGCCAGTTGTTGGTGTTAATTAAGGGCGGGGTGTTAGTGAGGGGGGCTCGCCTTTGGGTTCGCTGGGCGGGGCCACGGTTCGAACGGCCACTGGCAGCCGAACTGCATCGTGCACCCGTGGTAAGGTGTCCAGACGCTGTCCGGGGTGGCGAGCCAAGGCACGAGGCACTGGTGGCCTGCGTGGACGTGTCATGGACGTGTGATGGACGTGCCCTAGACATGCCGCACTGGCACGAGACGCGCTCGCCGGCGCTTTGGTCGCGGTGCTGCTTCGCAATCGACGCCGCCGTAGCGCCGTGCGTTGGCGGGCTGTCGCGCCTGTGCATGCATAGTCATGGGTGGGCAACGCCGGCGACTCGTTGCTAAACGCGAGGCTCTCCCACGGTACTTGCAGAGCCACTCGTTCTTCGCCTCCGTGGACCACTTGTCGAATGGCGCCTAGTGTGAATGGCGCCTAGTGTGAATGGCGCCTAGTGTGAATGGCGCCTAGTGTTCACGAGGCTTGTGAGGATCGGGTGTGAGGATCGGGAACAACAAGTAAACCCATCTGGCCGAGAAGCAGCCGAGATGCAGCCGAGGTGCGGCCGAGATGCAGCCGAGATGCGGCCGAAGTGCAGCCGAGATGCGGCCGAGATGCGGCCGAGGTGCAGAGATGCAGCCGAGGTGCGGCCGAGGTGGGGGCGTCGCCTCGAAGTTGCGGTACGAGACGCCGGTTGGGCGGGCCATCCCAAACGTAGCCAGCGGCGTGGGCGCAAGCCCGCGTGGGATGTTGAAGTCCTCCTGCAGGCAGTGGCGTGGAATATACAATGTAGCCGTGCCCAACATCTCCTACCCTGGATGCTAGAAGTTCGGCCGCGCCTTGGTGACAACAACGCCGTCCGTGGCGAGCGCAGCAATCTGTGCCTGCACGCCATCCACGCTCGCCTGGCGGCATGACGGGGGTCCTGCTGTGATGTGTGTGCGTGCACTAAAGCCCCGGGGCCACGACTTTGCACCGTGTACTTGTTCTTGCCCAGTCCTGTTGGCGTGTCGTGCTTCGGTGCGCCAATCCGGCCAACAAAGTAATTGTAGAAGAAAGCCTGCGGGCGGGCCAGGCACGGCGAACCTTTGAGGATTTGTGTTGAGGGCAAGGCGCCAGGAGAGGGGAGTAGCGGCGCTCACGATGAACCAGCTCGATACGGTGTTCGCGAATGGCCAGCAGCCACCGCCGACGCATTTGCCGCAGGTTACAGCGCGGGCGCAAACGCCAACAGAGGCCGACACGAAAACGCCGACCAAGACGGGTATGGCGGAAAAGAAGACTGAGCAAAGGCCTGAGCCGAGGCCGAGTTGACTGGCCACGTACCCCATCTGGCCGCAGGACGGGGTCGGCGGGTTCTCAATCGCCGCCTTTGTGATCTTCGCCGGCTCGGTCTCTCGGCCCGTGTCGAGCACTTGGTGGCCAGGAAGCGCAGAGTAGGAGTAAGTCGCGACCGCCAGGAAGCCGCCGCTCGTGCCAGAGAGGTGCGAAAATGGCAGCTCCTTCTTGGTGTCAAGGACTTCGGCGTGAAACTGTTTGTAGAAGCCGCGGTACAGTCCGTAAGCCACAGGCACAGGCTGCGAGCCGCCGCCATTCACTGCCAGCGCAGCAGTGGCAGCTCGCTCCTGAGCGCCGGCTTTGATTGGCGCCTTCATGGCACGAATATGCTCCGACTTGTATCTCGCCTTCTTCTCGTCGATGTACGATCTCGTCGGGTGCGGACACGCCGGCGGAGGCGGAGTAGCCATGACCAGGAACGCGAGGGATCACTCGAGGACTAAGGGCCGAGGACTAAGGGCCCTTACGAGGACCAGAGAGAGCAGTAGCAGAGTGGGAAAGGGAAACATCCGGCTTTCTTTTCTGACGACGGCCAATGCGCGCTTCCGGAGAGGATTCAGCTTGCCCGCGGCATCGCTGCGAATGATTGCGCAAGCAACACGATGGCACTACTCAGTGTCGAGCCTTGCGATAGGGGCGGCGCTCCCCGTGTTAAAGTGCGGCTGATGGTGGAGGCGCCAGGGGTTATACTTCGACCCTGTCGACGGGACGGCACCACGCCCCAACAACAGCAGCAACCGCCCGACTGGACGGCGTACACTGATGGGTCGGAAGATGGAGGCAGGGCGGGATGGGCGTACGCCGTAGTCATGGGCGGGGACGGCATAAGCGACGATAATGCCATGCTCGTGACCGAAGGCTACGGCCCCGTCGTGACTAGCCCCGTACACGCCGCTTTCGTGGGGGCGCGGAAACACACCAATAACACGGCGGAGCTGTCAGCGCTTGCGGAGCTCTTTCGCTCACTACTCCACACGGCACCACGACCAGCAGGCTCACGAGGGGTGGTCCGAACGGACAGCGAGTACGCGATGGCGTGTGCGACGGGGAGAATCTCCCCGGGGGAGAACACACAACTAGCGAGCTATCTTCGAGCGGCGTGGCGGCATTTAGCGTCGAGGCACGAAGTGACATGGAGACACGTCAAGGGGCACAGTGGTCATAAGTGGAACGACTACGTCGATAAACAAGCTGACCTCGGCAGGAGCGGCGCGAGGGATTGCGGCGCGCCGGAGTGGCAGGACGGGTCTGTCCCAACAGACGCAGACGACGGGGAGAGCAGCACCGTGGGCGACGACATGCCTATCAACGGAGGAGCAACAACCATCCCACTCGACGACATCGGTGATGGGGCCTCTAGCTACGCCGATGACCCACCCGACTCCCCCGAAAACGAACCGCCGCCTAGCGCCCCGCCCTCGCCGCCTAAAGCCCCAGTCGTGGAGCATGGGGTGATATGGATTTCATACACGCCGAGCGCGCAGGCGCGACACATCGGAGACAACAAGGGGATCCGGCGTGAAAGAGCTATCGACATTGACGTCGACCCAGCCGATTCCACCGATGTCGACGTCATCACCTCCGCGGCCACCGCGCTTTCGCTCGACGACACCGTGGAGAATCGCACTGAGGACCTTACCGAGGCGATGGGCCGGATCACTTTGGACCCCGACCCTGCCCCCACCCCTCGGGGTGGGGGCACCCGCCCCTGTCGGGCACCGCTTGCGGCGCCTGGCAGGGGCACCCCTTGGGTGGGGGCCGGCGATTCCCATGCCGGCTCTCCGCCACAACCCCCGCCGGGAGGGAATCCCTGCTCACAGAAAAGGGCTCCGAGCCCGGTCTCGCGCACGCCCCTGGCGGGCGCCGCGGACCAGTTCCGCGAGCGCTCGTCAGCGGGTGGTGTGCGGTTCTTGCCGTAGTTCCTCTTCGGTCGCCTAGCCCCGGCGCCGTCTGTCGGACGCCTGCGTGTCACGAGTGCGAGCCGCTCGCGGCTCGTACGCCCGCTTGCGGGTTCGAGTGGCGGGCCATCCCGCTTGCGGGATGGTTTAGCGGGTTCGAGCCGTCACACATTGGCTGCCGGGGTGTGCCGAGGGGGGGCTGGGTGGGCGGTAAGCCGTCATTGCCCGGCGCTGCTTGCAGCGCTCTTGGGCACGGGACTGGCGCGAAAGAAATTTTCATGCTAGGCATAACACATCCCTCCCTTCGGTTGTGTGTTTTCTTTCTTCTTCTTTACGACTCAGAGGTTTAGAGAGGTTTAGACTCTCAAAAACAAACAAATGCTAAAAATATCTCTCTCTCAAAAACAAACGTGTGAGTGTTAGAGTTGTTTGGTATTGCTAAAAATAAAACAAACGTGTGAGTGTTAGAGTTGTTTGGTATTGCTAAAAACCTCATCGCAAACCCTGTCAGCAGTCCTCCTCCGGGAATGTACGTAAGAGCCACATACATTGAAAAATCTCTCTCTCTATAGACTCTCTGAATGAAACGCGACTCTTCGAGGACGGGCAGAGCTGGAAATGTCTGTGCGAAGAAAAATGTCGGGCGCTGGCGGTCGAAGGCTCGAAGCAGCAGCGATGTTTCCATGGAGAGTCCGCGTCGATTCGACCGTTGCCACCGCTCTCATTCACGGTCAGAAGGCAAAGCGCCCGCGCGAACATTGACCTGTGACCTCCTGACACGCCATGAAGGTGGCCGCGATCAGGGTGGTCTCCGCGTTGTTGTTGCTACACGGCGTCAGTGCGCACGACGGAGAAATGGTCCGCCGGACCTCGGCGCGGCGCTCTTCAAAGCTGGACAAGCCTGTTTTCTCCGCCGGCCGCACAACAATGTCGGCGTCGGCGGCAGCTCCTGGGACCGGAGGAGCTCCGTCCGCGTTTGCGTCCGCGTTTTTGACCAAAGCGCGTATCGTGACGCCGCAGATCCAAACGGCCTGGCAACATTGGTGCACATTCTCCGTGCCGGCTAGCTTCATCATCATCTATGCCTTCGGGCGTCACGTGCAGTCAACCTTTGCGCAGCTCAAGGAATCGATGCCTGAGCTCAAGGCTTTGAAGACCTGGGCCCAACAGATGCAAGCACACAGCAAGGGCATGCCTCAACAGGAGCGTGCAAAGCTGGAAGCGTTGCTCAGGAAGATTGAGGCGCTTGAGACTCAGGTGACAGGACCATTGGACTTTGAGCAATTCGCTGATATGCTGGCGCCGCAGGCGAAGTCGCAACTCCTCGGAGTCATCAAAGCTGTCGCCGACATCACGAAAACGTGTGCTCTCGTCGCTGGGATTGGCGTCGCCATCGCCGCCATCCGCATCTTGATCAAGCAGCCGAGGAGTGAAATCTTTCCAGCAGTTCGGAGGATGCTGCTCGGCTTCGTTCCAGACGCAAGCGTGTTCAAGCAAGAGGCACAGAAGGTGATGAAACACGGTGCTGGCTGTTTTACATTGATTGCGCTACCTGTTTGTTTCCCCAATAATCGCATGCGGACGACAATGCTGCTCGTCGCTCAGCTGGTCACCGCGACCGTTTCCTTCGCGTTCGCTTTTCCAAATGGATCTGTGCTGCAGAGCAGTAAAAGAGCGTGAGCGAGTTACACGTACCGTACGAGAATTTGCGTCGGTGCCATGGTCGTCGGTACCGGCTCGTGTGTCGTGACGTAAATGATCCGCGTGTGTGTCAGGTGTGTGTGTCCGTGTGTGCGCGCGTCTTGGTCGCTCTCACTCGCCTCTCAGTAACAGTGTAAGCTGTTCTCAGTTCCCCGTGCGTGTGCACAGCCGCGCCACCCCACCTCCCGCGCGCGCCGCCTTGGCGCCCGAGCCTTGGCCTCGAGAGGCGGAGCGGCGGGAGCAGCCTCTTCGACTGCCGCCTCCGCCTCTCGCCCTCTGCGTCACCTGCCTCATGAGCGCCGTCGCGGGCGCCGCCTCCCCTCGAGCGGCACCTCCTTCGGCGCCGCCTCCGCCGCCACCGTGGCCTCCTCCTGCTCGTGCGGCGGCCCAGTCGTGCCGGTCCCGGCCTTCTTCTTCTTCTTCTTGCTCTTCTTGCCCTTGCAGCGCTCCTCCGCCTCGACCTCCGCTAGCAGCTCCTTCGCCTGCCGCGCCGCCTCCACCTCCTTCGCCGCCGCCGCCGCCATGAGCAATGTGTGGCCGTCCTCACTAGGAGGATCGATGCGCCCGCCGGCGTCGAGCCACGCCATCACCGCCTTCTTGTCGCCGCAAGAGACAGCGTCGACGATGGCTGAGGGTACCGCTGCTCGCTCCGCAGCTGCCACCTCGCTGGCCGCTCCGCCTGCTACCTTCTCCGCCGCCGCCTCCTTCGCCGCCAGTTCAGCAGCCACCGCCGCCTCCTTTGCCGCCAGCTCGGCCTCCAAGTGCTCCTCAATGACGGTGACGCACGCGGCGTACCCCAACTTCTTGGCCAGTTGCAAGGCGTTATGGTCGCGAGCGCCCCACTTCAGCTCTGGATCTGCGCCCGCCCGCAGCAAGCAGCGTGCGACGCTGGCGTGGTCGTTCACAACGGCCATAAAGAGCGCGCCTCCGCCGCTGTTGCTCGTCAGGTTGACCGATGCCCCGCGCTGCAGCAGCGACTCGACAAGCCGCAGCTGGCCATAAAAGGCGGCAACCATTAGCAGCGTGAGGCCGCCAGCAGCAAGAGCATCGATGCGCCCGCCGGCGTCGAGCCACGCCATCACCGCCTTCTTGTCGCCGCGAGAGACAGCTTCGAATGCTCGCGCCGCAGCTGCCGCTTCGCTCGCCGCTCCGCCTGCCACCTTCTCCGCCGACGCAGCAGCCGCCTCGGCAGCAGCCTGCTCCTCGAGGCGGGCCTTCTCTGCGGCCGCCGCCTGCTCCGCCGCCACCCTCGCCGCCTCGGCCGCCGCCGCCTGCTTTGCCGCCGCCCTCGCCGCCTCCGCCTTGGCCGCCGCCTCTGCCTCTTCTTCTGCCTTTGCCGCTGCCTCCTCCTCCTCTGCCTTGGCTGTCGCCTCGGCCGCCTCAGCTGCAGCCGACACCTCCGACCTCGCCAGCTCCTCTGCCGCCCCGCGGCTCTCCTCCTCTTCGACTGCCGGATCCGCCGCTGTCGCCCCAAGCGCAGCCACCTCCTTCGGCGACGCCTCCGCCGCCACTGTGGCCGTGGCCGCCTCCGCCGTCGCTCCCTTCTCCGCTCCCTCCTCCGACGCCTCGGCCGCCGTCGGCTCCTCCCCGACGCGGTGCCGAATCCTCTCCGTGTCGAGCTCTTTGAGAAGCCCAAGCGGCTCGGGCCCGACAGCAGCGGGCTCCGCAGTCGCGGTCTCCTGCGGCGGCCCAGCCGTGCCGCCCCCGCCGCCCTTCTTCTTCTTCTTCTTGCTCTTCTTGCCCTTGCAGCGCTCCGCCTCGACCTCCTCCAGCAGCTCCTTCGCATGCCGCGCTGCCGCTGCCGCCTTCGCCGCCAGCTCGGCGGCCAGGTGCTTCTCAATGACGGTGACGCACGTGGCGGCGCCCCTCTCCTTGGCCAGTTGCAAGGCGGTCTGATCGGCAGGGCCCCACTTCAGCTCTGGATCTGCCCCCGCCTGCAGCAAGCGGCGCGCGATGTTCGCGCAGCCGCCAAGGATGGCGGCTGTAAGCGCGCTGCTGCCCTCCTTGCTCCTCCCTTCGACCGATGCGCCGCGCTTCAGCAGCAAATCGACAAGCCGCTTGTGGCCCCCGTAGGCGGCAAGCAGCAACAGTGAGCACGAGCCCCCAGTCAGGGCATCAACGTGTCCGCCGGTGTCGAGCCACTCCATTACCGCCTTCACGTCGCCACGTCCAGCTGCTGCTTCAATGGCGTCTGGCACCGCTGCTCGCTCAGCTGCGGCGGCCGCTTCGCCTGTCGCTTCCGCCGCCGCCGCCGATGCAGCAGCAGCGGCCGCCGCCTGGCCCTCGGACCACGCCTGCTCCTCTGCAGACACACAGCTCTCCTCGGCGATTACGGTGGCCTCCGCCTCCGCGCTTGCCGGAGCGGCCTCGGGTGTGGCGAGAGCGCGTGCGATGTGCGACTTGAAGACGCCCAGGACACGAGTGTGGCCTGCCCGCTTCGCCAGCTGCGGCGCCGTCATGCCTTCCGCGTTGCGCAGCGCAAAGGTCGCGCCGGCGGCAAGCAGCTGGCCGACGATGCCGGGGCAGTCTTGGCTGCTGGCGGCCAGCATCAGAGCGGTGCACCCGTTGTGGTCTTGGAGGTCGACGATAGCACCGAGCCGCAGCAACACCGCGACCAGGCGAGCGTGGCCCGTGCTGGCCGCGACCATCAGCAGCGACATTCCGTTGGCGCGGGGCGCGTCCACTGCCATGCCGCTGCCGCCGAGGAGCGTGAGCACCGTCGCGCAGTCGCCGGTGTACGCGGCCTGGAATAAGAGGTCGTTCTCGCGCACTGCCTGAGACAATAGCTCTGCTACCTCGGTGAAGTCACACCACTCAGCCCGACGCAGCGAGGCGGCACCGTCCTCGCCGCTCGCCGCCCCAGCGAGGATGAAGAGGCGAACGATGTCGGGTTGGTTGTACATGACGGCCGTCTTCAACGCCGTCTCACCACGGCGGTTTCGTACTGCGACCGAGGCGCCGTGCCGCAGCAGGAAGCTCGCGATGGCTGCGTTGCGGCTCGCGGCCATGATGAGAAGCGTGGAGCTCATCCCGTCGCCGTCGCGACTGCGCCGCGATGTAGTCAAGACAGCGTTCACGTTCAAGCCGCCCTCGATCAGCGCCTCGACTGCGGACGGGCTTGCTCCTGCCCGTGTCGCCTGCCAGCCGGCATCGAAGATGTCGTCGTCGCTGGGGCTCGCAGCCAGGATCAAGCGAATGACTTCCGCCTCCTCGAACATGTCGTAGTTCGCCACTGCCAGCGCGAGCGCGCCCGAGTCTTCGCTGTTCTGCAGGCTCACTGCTGCGCCGCGCTGGAGCAGGAGCTTCACCAGCTCGGGTGCGCCGCGGATACAGGCCAGCATGAGCAGCGTGAGGCGGTGCCAGGGCTTGCGGCCCTCCCCGGCATATGGCGTCATCCACATGTTCACGTCGACGCCACGCTTGAGCCACAAACCAACCGCCGTCTCCGCCTCGCCGTCCGCCTGTCCAGCGACACGCCAGACAAAGTCGATACTCACGATGCCCGCCTTCATGAAGGCGATCACCACGGGATCAGAAAGGTCGCGGCCAGAACCGGACACGGCGCTCTTGAGCGCCGACTCGATGTCCATGCGGAGAGGGGGCGGCGTCGCGGCCAGAAGCAGGCTCACGATCTCGGATGAGCCGTTGCGCGCTGCTAGCGACAGCGCCGTCACGCCATTGCTGGCCCGGGCCGCAACCGAGGCGCCGCTCCGAAGCAGCAGGCGAACGAGGTCGAGGTGGCCGTGCAGGCAGGCCAGCATCAGCAGAGTGATGTTGTGGCTCCGTCCCTCGCTGGTCCACCCCTGGTCAACGTTGCCGCCATCGGCGATCCACGCCTCGAGGCCGCCCGCGTCTCCTTTCTCGACTGCCGCCCACGGCGCCTC
The DNA here is from genome assembly GCF_000372725.1 of Emiliania huxleyi CCMP1516. NCBI lineage: Eukaryota > Haptophyta > Isochrysidales > Noelaerhabdaceae > Emiliania > Emiliania huxleyi. The sequence goes on along the minus strand of NW_005197648.1, from coordinate 37,196 downwards.
CTCTAGCGCCTTGCCCTCGCGCGTGGCCTCGAGCAGCGCCTCCGCCTCGGCCGCCTCGCGTGCTGCTTCGAGCACTGCCGCCTCAACCGCCTCTTCCCCTAGCTCCCCCTCATCTGCCTGCTCCGCCTCCGCCGCCGCCGCCGCGGCTGCCGCTCGCGCGTACTTCTCGCCGTCCAGGGCTGCGATGGCGGCCTTGTTTGCCTCCTGTCGAGCCTTCGAGGCTTCGAGTCGAGCCTTCTTCTTCTCCTCCTTCTTCGCCTGCTTCTGCGCCTCGGACGCCTAAAAGGAAGGGGCTGATGAATAAGGGGGGGGGGGGGGGCGGTAGCCACCGTGGCGGGGGTGTGGGCGGAGGTGTGGGCGGCGGAGGGAGGGGTGGCGGCGGCGACGGGGGAGGCGGAGCGGGTGGGGGTGGCGACGGCGGAGGAGGCGCTGGCGGAGGCGGCGAGGGAGGAGGAGGCGAGGGTGGGGGCGGCGTCGGAGGTGGAGAGGGGGGAGGCGGTGACGGCGGTGACGGTGCGAGGGCGGAGGCGGAGCAGGGCTTGCAGTAGGTGGGCGCGGGGAGTCTCGCCTTGTGCTCAGCTTCGCGGTTCATGCGGGCGACGGCCGCCGCCTCCGCCTCACGCTCCTCACGTGCCCGCTCCTTCGCCGCCTTGCGCTCGGCACGCTTCGCCTCGGCCCCCTTCTCCACCTCAGCCGCCGCCGCCGCCGCCGCATCGACCGCCCGGCGCCGACCCTCCTCGGCCGCCTGCGCCGCTTCAAACGCGGCCCACTTCTCAGCCTCGGCCACCTGTGCCGCCTGGGCCTCGCGTGCCGCGCGTTCCTCCTCAGCCCTCTGCTTCTCGGCCGCGGCCAGCGCCGCCCCCGCAGCGCTTGCCTCCGCCGCACGTGCCTCCGCCGCCACCGCCGTCTCCACCGCCTCCTTCGCGGCTGCCTTCGTAACTGCCGCCTCGCGCGCATCCGCCTCGTCGATGGCCTCGTCAAAGTCTTGGATGCTCTCGGCCGAGACCGCGTCTTCAAGGGGCGGCAGCTCGTCGTCGGAGTCGGCGTCGATCTCGTCAATCTCGAGGTTGCCGATGACACGGATGCGAACCTGTGAATGAGGGGGGATGCGCTAAGTGCCGGCAACACGGGAATGCGGTGTGGAGGGCTGTGGCAGCATAATAATGGTGTGTTTGCCTTGCCGCAGCACGACTTGTCCTGTTTCGTGCCGGCGGACGAGGCCGCCTGCTCGTGACCGTCGTTCGAAGCGCCGTCTTCGCCACGCGCGGGGCGCCGCTTGCGCCCTTCGGAGGCCTCAAACTGAGGAGGCATGCCGCTGCGGACACACATCCTCGCGGTGATGGCCGGCCCTCTCTCCACGCCGCCAGAAAAGAAATTCCGGCCGCGCACAGCCCTACCTGGTCCTGTCTGTTTTCTTTCTTCCTTTCACACAAAAACACAACCCCGGCCCCAAGTATTCCTTTCACACTAGGCACTGGCGCGCACTGGCACTGACACAGAAAAAAATTGGGTGTGGAAAGCCTTGTAGAAGCCGCCAAAAGATACACAGAAATTCACGCGCCCGCACGTCCTCCCAGCCCTACCTGCTTGTCTGTTTTCTTTCTTCCTTTCACACTAGGCACGGGACTGGCGTGCACTGGCACTAACACAGGTACACACGAGAAACAAAGCAGGACACGCGCCCGGCGGTGGCTCTAGCAGGGCGTCGAAAGCGGAACTCCGCTATCTGCTCGAGCAGCATGTGATGTCCGCCGTGGGTGTGAGCAGAGGCGTGTGACGTGTTGCGCGATATCAGGTACTGGTAAGGGGGTAAGCGCCCCGAGACCAGCTCTCGGCCATCTCCCTGCCCTCCTAAAGGGTAGGTTGCTAGGACCTAGCCAGCGGCAAACTTTTCAGGGCCTCGCTGCCCGCTTATACTCGAGTACCACATTTCGATTTACGGTCCGTACCCTCGGTGCCATGATCGTCGGTGCCATGATCGTCGGTGCCGGCTCGTGACGTTAATGATCCGTCCCGCACATGTTTGTCCATCGCGTCCGAGTGGGCACTCGCCGAGTCCCCGTTGTTCATGCTAATATAGTTGTGATTGGTCCTAAAATCGACTCCTGGGTTGGCTGGCCCCGAGAGCTGCGTCTCGAGCTCCCGGTCCGCCGTTGCCAGACGACCCCGAGCGCCGGCATCCAATAAGTAAGGCCCGACGCTCACACACACAACACCCTGTCTGCACGTCTCGCGCGCGCGTGAACAGGGTGGCTCGACCTCGAAGCGTCGCTTCTGCCGCGAGCCCATGTAGCGCGATGCAGTGTTGCAGTGCCGGGGGCGCGCAGTGCCGGGGGCGCGCGGGCGCGTCAAGAGGAATGGGCCCCGGCAAATGAAGAGATGAAGACCGCCCATCTCAAGCTTGGGCTGCCTTATCACTAGGTTTGTTTTCTTTTCCCTCTCTCGCCCTTGGGCCCCTCCTTTACGGCGCCCTTGTTACGCCCTTTCCCCAGACGGGACCGCCTTTCCCCCCTCCCTCCTTCCTCATCGGCACTCTTCCGGAAGATGGCCTGAACTTTGGGAAAAGAAAAGTCGAACATTGTCAAAATGGCCTTGACCGCTTTGTAATCTCGAGACCTCGAGAGAGAGGCCGCCGCAGGGCCCAAGGCCACAGGATCTACAGCGTACCGCCCTCAGCGCACTCCTCTCCAGTCTCCTCCCTAGAGGGAGCTGCGATCACTCTGGCCACACGTTGAGGGCCGCCCCCTGCAGCCCGCACCGCCACTGCAACGGAGGCCATGGCGCACCGGGAGTTGTGTCGACTGCCCTCAGCGAGTTGAGAGTGCAAGTCGAGATAAGACACAGAGAGTCTCAACTTAGTCATCAGTTCGTGCCTCGGACCGGATGCGGGGAATGCGGTCGCGCCGCCGGCGTATCCTTTTTGACATCAAGTTTTTCGTTCACACAAAGCATATCTCCGGGCCCAGATCACACGCACGGACAGTCGTGAACGCAACGTATTAAAGCCTCGATACGTTTTGACACCCGAGCAAAGGTCACCTGTGTGCGTGTGGCCCGTCCTCGGTGCGACGAGGTGACGGTAAGACTGACTGCATGACTGACTGGCTGACTGCATAAGGTCACCAACAAAGATCACGAAAGCGGATCTACATGTAAATAAAAGTACGCAGAAATCCATGGCCTCGATACGTTTTGACCCGAGCAAAAGGTCACCAACAAAGATCATGAACTTGACACTTGTGCATGTGCATGTGCATGCACATGTGCATGCACATGTGCATGTGCATGTGCGTGTGCTGATGAGCCGTATCATTTGTCCTCCGCGTTTTTGTGCCCAATCCGTCCACGTCTGATCGATTGCCGGGGGGGCAGGAGGGCGTCCATCAGCCGCTTTTTATCACCTTGAGCACCTTGATTCGCCGCGAGTCGCGCACACAGTGCTCCTCGCCGCTCGGCTGAACACCCGGCTTCACCCACGCGCTATATGGTACATACCGCCAACCTGCCACGTGCCGTCTCGATCTTGCGGCCTGGTGATCATCTTGACGACGCCGGTGTTGACACTCACCGTGAGGATGGTGCCATCGCCATACACATGCGCGCGCCTTGTTGATGTCCTGGCTGACGTACACGCCTGGGCCCAACATCCCGTTGTTCTCGAAATCCATCGTCCCCGGGCGGTCCAGAAAAAAAACGCGACCCAGTCACACGCTGGCCGCACCCCCAGCCACCATGCTTCCATTGACCCTTCTCGCCTCCACGGTCGACGCCAGCTTCTCCACCTGGCCGACCGTCGATTGCGGCTCGCTACTGAGGGACGATCTCGCGCCTCGCACCGCGGCGCTCGATGACCTCCGAGATGCGATCGTGACCCGCGGCTTCTTCTACTGCGCTGGAGTCGGCGAGCTCTTCAACGAGTCGTACATCGCGAGCATGTACGACTTTAGCAGGCGGGCACACGCGCTCCCACCGGCCGTCAAGCGACGCCACTCACGGCCGCACGGCGGTTACACCGGCCCCGACGCCGGCGTGCTGGGCAACGTGCACGAGCTTGGCAAGCTGCCATCCCTCCGGGCGTGGGACTACTCACGCGAGCCAAACGCCTTTGTCGCGGCCCAGTGCGCCGGCTCGCCGGCCTCGGCTGGAGGCAGCGGCGGCGGCGACGAGGGCGGCGGCAGCGGAAAGTACCCAGGCCCCGAGCTGCTCTCACCGCGGTTCGAGGATGTGGTGGGCGACCTGTACGACCGGCAGCAGACGCTCGCGGCGGCGCTGCTCGAGGCGATTGGCGAGGTCTCGGCGCCACTCGACAGGAGGCGCGCGTGCGGAGCCTTCCCCGAGCCTTCTCGGAACCTTCTCGCAGGTGCTCGGCCTTCCGCCGGACGCCTTCACGCGCCACCTTGCCGACGGCGAGCTCGGCACGGTGCGGCTGATGCGGTACCCGCCCGCATCCGAGGCGGCCGCCCGCAACATCAGCGGCGTCGGCGGCGGCGATGGTGTCGGCGGAGGTGGCGATGGTGTCGGCGGCGGCGGCGATGGTGTCGGCGGCGGCGGCGATGGTGCCAGCGGCGGCGGCGATGGTGTCGGCGGCGGCGGCGATGGTGCCAGCGGCGGCGGCGATGGTGTCGGCGGCGGCGGCGATGGTGCCAGCGGCGGCGGCGACGGTGTCGGCGGCGGCGGCCCGCACGTCGGGATCGGGGCCCACAACCGACTCCGAGGTGAGATTAACTAGTGAGTGATGATTGATTACATAGCTAGTGAGTGAGTAGGCCCACACCGACTACGAGGCGCTGACACTCATGCACCAGAGCGCAGAAGGGCTCGAGCTGCGCGACGTGTCTGGACGGTGGGCGGTGGCGCCGGTGCGGCCCGACGCGCTTGTGGTCATCCTCGGCGAGCGCTGCGCTCGAGCGGAGCGGCGGCAGCGCGCACTCACACGTCCGCGACGCGTCCGCGACACGTCCGCAGGCGACGTTCTCGAGAGGATGACGAATGGCGTGTTGCGCGCGACGCCGCACCGCGTGCCGCTCGACGGCGCGGGAGGCGGCGAGCGCTACTCGATCATCCGCTTCTGCGCGCTGGCGGCGCACACACGCATCGCGCCGATGGAGGAGTTCGTCACGCCCGAGTCGCCCGCCCTGTACAGCGCGACGACGATGGAGGAGCACCTCCGCGTCACGGTCGAGAACCTGCTCGCGGGGCGGGGCGCGTGGGATAGTGAGACGGACGCCTCCGCCACCGCGACGTACGACCATGCTGCGGCCCGGAGTCGCGATGAGCTGTGAGGATGAATCTCAGCACGCGCAAAACACGCGCACGCCGCCGCCGCCACGTGGGTCGTGGTCTGTGTCTCGGTCGTGGAGCCGACGCTCTCCACTGAGCACGCTGAGCACTTCGGGCGGCCTCTCGCTCTCCCACACTCTCCGCCGCACGCGCACCCGACCCGGCACTGCATCACGATTTCTTTTGCAAACTTCGGTGTCTGTAGACGAGAGACACGAGACGCACATAGGCTACATAAAATAGGGCACAATTTTGTTTGGCGTGTTCATGCGGCGTGGTGTGGCTCAGAAGGTGTTCGTGAGCGAGACACCCGCAGTGCACATACGGCTCACGGGCCCCCACCCACACGCCAATGAGATACAGCCGTGCAACGCCGCATTCGCAACACTTGCAAGAGAGAGATCTCGATCTGGGGCATAGACCAACTCACAAGTCCCTCGCAGCTACCACGGGTTGTCGCCCCAGTCGTCATTCGACTTCTTCGCCGCTATCGCACCGCCAGCCTTCTTTGGTTTGCCAGCGGCCATCATAGCCAGCGGGTCGAGCGAATCGAAGGCGTTTGGCGGCTTGGCGGCGGCAGACCCGAAGTTCATCATGTTGCCGCCGCTCGGCGCGGCTGCCCCCATCGGGCCGCCGCCCATCGGGCCGCACCTGTTCACAGCTGTACGTGTGAAGAGACGCTGTTCACAACGCGCGGCAACCGATCGCCCGCAGCCGCACCCCATCTGCCCCATCGACCCGCTCATGGGGCCGCCCATGGGCCCGCCGCCCATTGGCCCGCTCGTCGCGCCCATCGGCCTCGCTCCTCCCATTTGCCCGCCCATCCCTCCCATCCCTCCCATCCCTCCCATCCCGCCCGCTCCGCTCCTCCCCACGCCGCCACTCCCGCCCATCCCGCCCATCCCTCCCATGCTGCCGCCCATCCCGC
>NW_005197648.1:29089-30869 GCF_000372725.1 Emiliania huxleyi CCMP1516 | reverse complement strand
AGATTTCGTCGTGCCCCGCCTTTGCGGCGGCCGAGGTGAGCCAATTCATCGACTTGAGGACCGTGTCCGCCGCCTTGGAGACGGCGTCGTCCGCGGCGTCGGCGTCGGCCGAGGACGCCTCGCCCGGAGGCTTGCCCACGGCCGCGGACGCCTAGAGGACACGCCCCGCGGGACACGTCACGGACATGTCCCGGTTGGGTCGTCCGTGCCCGGCGGCGAGGCCTGCTCGAGCTTGAGCATGTAGGCGCGCAGGCAGCCGAGCGCGGTCTCGCGCACCTGCCGGTGTGCAGCGGGAGCGTGAGGGCAGCGCATCACGCTGCGGCACGCTGCGGCAGCTCTCGACGGCCATGCGCCCTCGAGAGTACAGTGGGGGGGCCGTGGCGGCGGATTCGAGCGGCAAGGCGGCAAGGTGAACGAGTGCAGCGCTGTGGGCTGCGTCGGCGAGGCTCGCGCACCCCTCCTCCTTTGGCCGAGCGCCACCGGCGAATCTCGGCGAATCTCGGCGGGTCTCGGCGGGTCTCGGCGGTCTGGGCGAGTCCGGGGCGAGTCCGCACCTCTCGCTCCGGGTCAAGCACCATCGGCGCGACGGCGGCGAGGACGCGCGTCGCGGCGTCGATGGGCTTGTAGTACTGCTGCGTCGCCGAGAAGGAGAGGAGGCCGGCGTTGCGGCCGGGCGGGAAGGGGTCCTTGAGGGATCGCGTGAAGGCGGGGATGAGGACGCGCTCCCTCTCACTCGCGTCGAGGTGGACGGCGATCTTGCCTGCGACCGAGAGGCGCCGAGAGATGTCGCCGAGGTCGCTCCGAGCTAGTCGCCGCGGGGGAGGGAGGGGGGGGGGGGAGGGGTTGCTCGCCGAGGCAGATGGTCGTGTTGGTTCGGATGGCAGCCTCCTCGTCGAGCTGCAGCTTGGCGAAGGCGCGCATCACCTTGCGGGCACGCGGTGTGTGTGCGCCTCTCGCCCCCTTGTCGGCTAGTGGTGGCGGTAGGCTGTGCGCCTGCCCCATGTTGCCGCGAGAGAGCTTCGGCGCGAGGGCGACCATCGACTTGACCTGCTCCCGGGAGGAGGTGGTGAGAAGAGACTTGGCAACCGTCGACTTGGCGACCATCGGCTTGACCGTGAGCTCGCGCAGCACGGGCGACGTGTCTGCGAAGCCGAGCGAGACGTGGCCTAAGGAGGGGTGGAGCGAGGCCTCGTCGCGGGGTGGGTAGACGTGTCTGCGACGTGTCTGCGAGGCGAGGCCGAAGACGGTCTCGTTGATGACGCGCGCCGACAGGTGCTCCATCAGCGCGGGCAGGGTCTGCAGCAGCGGGATGCGCATCGAGCGGTCCGTGTTCGCGAAGAGCTTGACAACGGTGGGCACGACCTGGGACGGCGTGAGGAGGTGAGAGAAGGGGTCGTCCGTGGTCGCGACGAGGCGGGGCCACGGCAGGGAGGTTGCCTGTGACTGCATGTCCTCCTCCGACAGGCCGTCCTTGGCGATCCGCAGCAGCGGCTCGAGCGCCTGGCAGCAACAAGTCGTGCCGTCGGTGCGAGGCCCTCGCGGCGAGGCGAGGTGTGCCCTCGGTGTAAGGAGTCCTTGGCCGAGGCGCCGCCGTACTCGAGCGCGTTTGTCAGCGCGGGGAGGACCTGCGGGAGATGAGGACCCGGGGAGAGGGGAAGAGTGAGGGTTCGGGTGGGGGCGAGATGGCGAGGGTGGACGCGCGGAGGGCCTTCCACTGTGCAGCTGGGCGGGGCATCGCCGGGACGCGCTCGGTGAGCTTGAGAAGAAGCGATCCGCGCGC
>NW_005197648.1:0-27234 GCF_000372725.1 Emiliania huxleyi CCMP1516 | reverse complement strand
AGCACATCTAGGTACTGCGAGCTAGCATCTCCGCATTTTCTCTTCCAGTCATCCGCCCGCGCCGCGCGCCATCACTGGGCGTCTAGTGCAGCCACTGACAGAGCTATTCCGAAGGAGTGGTCGACGCCTCGCCTAGAGTTCGGGTGGACTTGCGCACTGCTTAGCCCTGAGGGGGGAGTGTGTGTGAGGTGGTGTAATGTTGTCCCGTTTCAGGCGGCAGGTCAGGGGATTAGCCGGGAGGATTCGGCAGCTCAGCCAGGGGCTGAGCGTCTGCAGGCAGCCTTCCGCCCGCGCCGAAATTCACAGCCCTCCCGGGCCGACGGGGTGCTCCTTGGATCGGGCCCCGCTCCCCGCTTTTCCTGTACCTGGACTGTCCGGGTTAAGAGGGTGAGAGTATTGGGTGGGCGAGGGCAGTACATCTGGCGGGTGGCGATTGAGGGACAGCGTGGGTTGATTGGGGGGTAATGGGCGCGCGGGCGGCGCTTCGTGGTCCTGGGCGAGCAGGGGAAGTGGTTAGGAGTCTTGGGCCCAGAGATGAGGATTGTCGAGATGTCATGCGAGAGCGGTGGGTGGGCGAAAGTAGCGCGGCTGGAGAGTGGTGTCCGAGGGACAATGGTGAGTTGTCAGTTGGGGCGCGAGACGCGCGGGAATCATACTGTGTAGGGTGCTGATTGTGAGCTGAGTGCATGGGTGTATGGGGTTCAGAAATTTGTGGCGTCGAGGTTCGTGCATTGGTGGCTGGCGTAGCGGTCAGAGGTTCGCATTCGGGCCGGTTGGCTGCGGGTTCGAGGCCGGGCGGGGGGGGAGGGGGGGGGCACACCTCACCCTCACCCCTCACCATCCTCAAATCCTCGAATCCTCGAGATCATCAAGAGCGTCGTGAGCGTTGATTCCGTGCTGATTTTTGCGCGCGAGCGTTGCGATTTTTGGTCTGGTTGGTCCGTCGTGGCCGGTGCGCGGGAAACTCCCTCGCCGAAAACCCGCGCAGCCGGCCGATTGTACGACCGAGGTCGCTGAGCCTTGGCGACGCGGCGCGCGCGTCGCCAAGGAGTTCGCAAGGTGTCAGAGTTTTTTTTTTTGCGGTGCGGTGCGGAGCGAGCTGCTACGCGAGCGGCGTGTGCCACAGGCACGCGAGAATCATGCACGTGTGGTGTGTGGTACACATCAACAGTACGGACAAAACCAATCTCTCTCTCACTCACACAGTCGGTAGTCTCCAGCGAAGAGATATCAACACGGTGCCTTGCTGCTGGATGGCGTTGCATACAACCGCACCCACTCCGCTGCTGTCTGTTTGAATTTGCAAGGGTCCCGCAGGAACGTCTTTGCCGTCTTCGGATTCAACGCTTCGCTGGGACTAGTGAGTCCGAGCATGGGGTTGGCGAGCAGCTCTGCCACCACCTGCGCGATCGACTTTTCGACCAGCACCGAAGGCGACCAGTTCGCAAGCAGCACACTGCCAGTCTGACCATCGATGTTGGGATGGTAGATTTTCGTGCGCATCTTCACCATCGGAGGTTGCTCTGGGAAGCGTCAGGCAGGTGAACGACACATTGGAAGACACCACCTGTAAATGCGCTGCCGACCGGCCCTTGGATGCTCGTCGCAAGTATCCCACCATCTGAAGTTGCAGAAGCCGCTGCGCACTCGGCGTGTGGGCGTTTGCTGGGCCTTGTCGCAGAGTCGGGCAAGCGCTCCACTGTGAATGGGCGAACGATGTCTGCCACGGGCCTGAGCTGCTCCGAGCTCTGGTGATCGACGAGAACGACGATGCGGCACCCATGCTCTCGTAGCTTGCCCAACGAGTAGGCGTAGTCGCCATCACTGGAAATCAACACCACGCACGGCCCGGGAGCTCGTGCTGTCAGCGCAAATAAGAACATGTCTGCGATAATCCGCTTATCGACGACTTCCTTCTTCTTATGGTGCGGGCACTCAATTTGCGTCCAACAAGTTAGGTCATTTGCATGCCTGCTGAGTGCCACATTGCTGATGTGAGGGTCAGAATACAGGCGTCGCTCCTCACAAACGTTGGCGCCCAATGAATTCACTGCATCTGCCACGGCTTGGGACGCGTGGGCCGGATGACCGGGTTGATTTTCATAGTCCCAAAACACGGCGTATCGGATGTCCGCCATCAACGTATTGTGCCCGGGCTCTCGCACAGCACAAGCCCACAGCAAGCGTAGAGCCTGCAACAACACACCCTGAGAAGAAAGTATTCGCAATGGTCAGCGGCGATTAATTTTGCGATTTCCGGCGCGGCGGCCTCTTTCGCGCCGGGGGCCGCGCCTTCTTTTTCTCGCGCTAGCGCCTCATTCCGCCGCCACGCCCTCGCCCTCCACGCCGCCGCCCGCCCCCCCCCCGCCTCCTCGACCTCCTTTTCGACAGTTTTGCGGCACGGCACTCACGAGATGGCCCACCCGGATGGTGTCTGTGTTATAAATAAATAAATAGAGCAGACATCTCCAGGAGAGATGGGCGACGCACGAACACAGAGGGACAGTGCGCACCCCGCCCCGCTCGCAGGGCGTGCAGCACACAGAAAAAAAAGACAATATCAACGCTGGCGCCTCCTCGGGTCTGGGCTCGACCGATTTCTTTTCGACGGAAATCCATTATGCTGCAGCTCGCAGCCTCCAGCATACTCGGTCTCACGGTGCCCCACGCGCCCCACGCGCCTCCGCGCTGCCTCGCCGCCTCGCGTGCCGCCTCGCCCGTCTGCGTCGATGACAAGTCAGAGGTCGAGGAGTACTTCAACAACGAGGGCTTCAACCGCTGGAACCGCATCTACTCGGAGGACGGCGAGGTCAACGCGGTGCAGGTGCATCGGAAGCCCGCGACCGCCGCCACCACGGCCCCCGCCGCCACCGCAGCGCGTCGCCTCTCGCCGCGCTCCCGCCCACCGCCCGCCCGCGCCTTCGGTCACCACGGCCGCCCGCCCTTGCCGCTGCGCTGCAGCTGGACATCAGGACTGGCCACGGGCAGACGGTGGACAAGATCCTGAAATGGGTCGACTCGGACGGGAGGGAGTCCCTGTCCGACGGCACCTGGTGCGACGCCGGCTGCGGCGTCGGCTCGCTCGCCATTCCGCTCGCCCAGCGCGGCGCGACCGTCGTCGCCTCGGACATCGCGGGCGCGATGGCGTCCGAGGCAGAGCGGCGTGCGGCGGACTTGGGCCTGAGCGAGCGCGCGTCCTTCTCGACGTCGGACCTCGAGTCGCTCAGCGGCGAGTACGACACCGTCTCGTGCATCGACGTCATGATCCACTACCCGCCCGAAAAGATGGCGCGCCCGCCGCCGCCCTGCCCGGCCAGCGGGCAGAGGAGCCTCAGGGCAGAGGAGCCCCAGTCCTGACGACCGCCGGGGTGGGAACGTAGGCGGGCATGGTGGGGCACCTCGGCGGCATCGCAAAGGAGCGGCTCATCCTCTCCTTCGCGCCGGACACGTGGTACTACCGCGCCCTCAAGCGCTTCGGTGGGCCACCGCCGCCGCCTGCCGCCGGCCAAGGCTGCAGCGGCCTCTCCGCCGACGCCCGCCGCCGCCGCGCGCGCAGGCGAGCTCTTCCCGGGCCCGTCCAAGACGACGCGCGCCTACTTGCACACCGAGGAGGCCGTCCTCAAGGCGAGCGAGACGATCCGAGATTCCCCGAGACCGGACGCCGCCCTCAAGTCGGAGAGCAGCCTGGGGCAGTTATGCCACACGCCTTATACACGCCCGCCTGCTGCCACTCGTGGACCTGAGCAGCCTTAGCTGCTCGGCTCCACCTCGGCCCGGCTGCAGTTCGTAGTCCGATGGCCAGCAGATCATACTGCGACGGCCAAGAAGGAGCCTCTCGCATCGTGAGGCGTCGAGCCCCCGCTGCGCAGGCGCTCTCCGAAGCCGGCTTCGCCCCGTCGCGCACCGAGATGACGGGCACGAACTTCTACTTTTCGCGCCTCATCGAGGCGGTGCGCCAGTGAGGAGCAAAGGAGAGAGCGCCACACCACGACCCCCGCGCCACGGGGCTGGCCGAAGAGTGTGAGAGGTCCCGGCCTCTACTTCAGCCTCTACATGCTAGATGTAGCTTTGGTGTGCCCGGGCGGGCGGCCTGCCTCCTCGTGCCTTCGCGCTGTCCTTTGTCCATCTCTGGAGATCTCCCCTGGGGGCCATGATAAAACGAAAACTTTCGCGACGCCACGCGCACTCTCATCTCTCTATCCCTCGAGCTCTATCCTGTATCCTCTCACAACGCCCCTCCCAGTCTTCCCACCCCCCCCCCCGCGCGGGACCGGGAGCCGGGCTCTGGTGTCTCTGGTGTCTCTGGAGCTCTGGTGTCTGGAGCGGCGCGGGACCAGACCTGAGACCTGCGGGCATCTCGGGGCGCATGACGATTCAACCCCATGAAGCATGTGCATGATCGTACGGCTCTATTTATTTGCGAGAGATTCTCCGCATCCGGGCATAAAGATAATATTATCATATATGTGCATGTCCTATGTCCATGACTCCATGTGCGGAGGGGGTCCTGCGCGGAGAGACTTGACGGACGGCGGGAGTAGTGCGTGCCGGCGGAGGGAGCGCACGACACACCACACACACACGTACACACACAGCGCGAGAGATTTCCGGAGAGCACCCAACAAATTGACGCGAAAAATCACACTCAGGGGCCATACGCCCGGAAGGTGCGCAGCTGGGACGATCCGCTTGCCAGCGGCGGCAGCGCACGCGCCTCCACTCGCGCAGCGTCAGCTCCCGCTAAAGTAGCCAGAGGACGACGACGCGCGCCGCTCTCTCTCTACATGCCAGCAGACTGCCCAGAGCGTTCAGCGGAGCTCCTGTTCCAGCCGCAGCAGCTCCGGCATGTCGTCGGCCTGCACGAGGCCGCCTGCGCCCTTGGCCGCCATCCCCGCCACCACGCTGCCGATCGTGTGGCTGAGTGGCCGCTCCCGAGGCTCGCTCTCCCGCTCCGCCTGCGCAGCAAGGCTCAGAGACGGCTCAGAGAGGTGTGTCGTGGACCTCTGGGGCTCGCCGCTGTGCACCTCTGGCCGGTCGAGCTTCAGCCCGCTGCCGAGCCGCAGCTCGCCTACGCGGAAGGTTCAGGGCAGCTTCCAGGGAAAGCGTCCGGCAGGCCTCCGCCCGGCACATCCAGGCCACCGACGCGCGACGCCCATCCCGCGTCCTTTGCCTCGCGACGCAGAGCGCCTAGGGCGCAGGGCGGTGGGAGAGGGGTGGGGAGAGGGGTGGTGGGAGAGGGGCGCGCGCAGGGCGGTGGGAGAGGGGTGGGGAGGGGTGGGGAGGGTGGGAGAGGGGTGCGCGCAGCCGCAGGGCGGTGGGAGAGGGGTGGGGAGTGCGGTGGGAGTCAAGTGGGCGAGAGCGCTCGCCGGGCCGCCTGCGAGGCCCATCACGCCGTATGAGTTGACCTGGGTCATGTACGATCGAGGCCCCCAGGCGGCGGAGGTGCTGCTCGTGACGAAGGTGTAGGACCCTTTGCCCGCATCAGTGAGCCGCGGCAGAAGCAGGCTCGCCGCGGCAAAGTGGAAGGAGCCGAGCTGCGACGCGGCGGAGGCGTATTCGTCGGCCGGAATGTGGAGGACGCTGCCGCGGTTGTAGGTGGTCGACGTCTCGTCGCCGCCGCCGCTCGCCCACGGCCGCCCGCCCGCATGTGCCACGACGTGGTCGAGTTGGTTCGAGGTCATATCCATGACTTGCTCCACGGTAATCTCGGCGCGGCCCGGCAGCATGGAGGCGCCAACGGTGACGAGGCGAGCCGGGTGGCCCATCGCCTCGCTGATCTTCTCCAGCCGCTGCTCGTGGCGAGAGTTCACGATCACGGTGGCGCCGGCAGCGAGCAGCCCGTGTGCAATCCCTGAGCCGACAATGCCAACCCCACCAACCACCCAGGCGACCTGACCCTCCAGCGGTAGCGACGACTCGGTGGCGGCGGGCAATGTGGAGAAGAGGCGGCGGCCGAAGCGGGGGAAGAGCATTCTGTGTGTTTCGCGAAGATGTGGTGCCCGTTCGGTATCCGTCGGGAAAGAATTTTTACTTTTCCCCCGAAACTCCTCGCACGACACTGGGCACGGGACTGGCGCGCACTGGAAAGAAATTCGGTATATTTTAAAGCGTGAACTCACCCATATCCTTCCTCTACGTCGACAACCGCCGTGGGTCAGCACCACTCTCGTCGCCCGCCGCCGCCCCCGCGCCGACGACCGCGCCGCCTTGGCGATGCACGTTGCCCCGGACGGCGAGGTCCCCTCCGGCGTTGTCTGCAAACGCGTTGCCCGACAGCGAGAGCGAGGCGCAGTCCGTCGGCCTCAGCGCCTCCACCTCCACCGCTGCCGCCTGTCCAAGTTGTGCGCTAGTGAAGAGACGCCGTTCTCAGCACCGCCTCCGCCTCGACCGCCCCCACCTCCGCCGAGCGTGTCCCGCTGATGGAGCAGTCCGACACCTCGAGGCTGGCCGAGTGATACGCGTAGATGGCGCGCACCGCAGAACCGTCGATCGTGCAGCGCCGCACCTAGCAGCAGAAGCCTCGTCGGCCTGCCGCCGAGGCCACCGAGATATGCCGACATCGGCCGCTCACCGCCAGCCGCGTCTCGCCGCGTGCGCAGATGGCGTGCGGCGCCGCGCCGCTCAGGCGCGAGCCGAGCAGGTCCAAGCTTGCCTACGAAGCGAGGGCAGCCGCACTCCGCCCCATGCCTCCTCCCGCGCACCGCCCCCGCTCGCGTGGCTCGCCTGCTCAAACGCCACGATGGACGAGCGGCGGCCGCCGTGAAAGTGGCTGTCTCGCGCCGCCGCCCGCGCCCGCTAGACTAGCCAGAGGCCGAAGCCCGTCTCAGAGGACAGCTCGCACCGCTCGAGCGCCAGCTGCCCCTTGCCTCGCACAAAGATGGCGGCGCCGCGCGCGCGCCTGGGTGGTTTAAACCCGGCTGATGCCACATGAAGGGGGCGCTTTCTCGCGGCCACACTCTCGCGCCGTTCAGAGCGCTCCGCCGAGGAGGCGTGGAGGAGCCGCACGCCGCGCAGGTCGAGGAGGCCCTGCCGTGAGCCCTCGACTTGGAAGAGGGAGTGGCCGTCGCCGTGGAAGTCGCCGCCGACGATTGTCAGCCGCTGGCTCGAGCGCAGCCGGAAGGGAGCGTGAAGCTGCACGCTCCGGTTTGTGAGCCGGAGCGGCCGGCCGGTGGAGATGGCGGCGGCAGCGAGGCGCGCGAAGCGCGTCTCGGAGACCGGAGGCCGGCAGGCCGCCGTGAGGCTGGCGAGGTGAAGCCACATACACCACATTGCGCCCCCGGGCCCCGGCGAGCCGGCGAGGCAAAGTTTTTGTAATACCGCAAAGTGCCGAACTTAAGGTAAGGTAGCTTGAGTTAGGTTAGGTGCTTTGCACTGAGTTAGGCACGGGGTAGCAGCAGTTAGGCACGGGGTAGCAGGGCGAGGGGATTTCTTTTTTGGTGGCGCTGACGTGTCCCCGCGCTCTATCCGCTGTGCATGCTGCTGCTGCTCACCCTAGCGGGGACGAGCCTAGTCTACCCCAAGCCAATGCCCAAGACGCAGCTGACCCTCGCGTTTGGTGCGCCGAGGCGAGCCGTAGCATCTCCCGCGCCCCGCCCTTGCGCGCTCTCACCAGCATGTGCTCAGGAGTCGATGCGCAAGTGCTTCGTCGACGTGGGCCTCGTCAAGAACACGGAGGGCAACTACACCAAGTACACCAACCACCGGCGGGGCACGATCATCAAGAAGGCCGACGTCGACGGTGCCACGTGCTTGGGCGAGGTCGCGGCCGAGCTCGAGATGGTGCAGCGCGCCGGCGCCGACTCGGACGACGAGGGTGCGGCGAGTGAGGAGGAGGAGGAGGAGGAGGGGGAGGAGGAGGAGGAGGAGGAGGAGTAGGAATCTAGTAGCGTAGGCACTCGTACTCGAGTGTAGGTGCTCGTAGCGTAGGACGTAGGAGGGAGATGCCTCAGAGTGGTGCGGCCCGCGGGGCCCGTGTGCCGGTCCGGCGGGACCGAGAGGTGGGTAGCAGGAGTTAGGCACATTAGAACAGGAGTTTGGCAAGAGGAAAAGAGCTCCCATACTCAAGCTACCTTACCTTAAGTTCGGCACTTTGCGGTAAACGGTCCCTGTGAGCGCGAAAGAGAATTTTACTGTGGGGATGTACGTTGTGTGCGTGTCTGGTGTTTATTAGCTCCGAGTAGAGGGGGCGCTCCGCTGCTAGGGGAAACCTGGAGCGCGGACTAACCCTCGGAGACCCGTGTTTACTTTACAGCCCTTGCCCTGCGAACGCGCACCCCCGGGGCTAGGGCTCTCTAGCCCGTAACCCGATACCGATCATCCGGCCCGCTGGATGCGCTTCTCAGCTCACCGGCCCTGGATGTGAGGTTACCGACTGCACTCCAAGTGCTCCAAGTGCTGTGGGTGCACGCTACTATGAACACAGAAGCCCATAAAAGTCGCCGCTGCAGTCCACGACAAGTCGCCGCTGCCCGTCTAATGTGGCCGGGGTTGTCGGCGCTGCTGCCTGGTGCCGGGTCGCCTCCCGTCCACACTGCCCCTCGTCACGCAGCAGCGGCAAAGCATCCGCCTCCGCATCCGCATCCGCATCCGCATCCGCCGTTCCCTCCCCGCTTCGCCCCCGTTCCACCGCCACCCGCTCCACCACTTCCACCCAGGCCTCCCACTTCGCCGCCTTTTCCTCCCCGTTCACCGCCCTCGCCTCCGCTGCCCTCGGCGCCGCCGTCGCCGCCTCCCTCTCCTATTTCGCCACCGGCAGCGCCGCCACCGCCACCATCGCTACCGCCGTACCCATCTCCGCCGCCGCCGCCGCCGCCGCCGAGACCCAGCCCGCCTCCACCGCCACCGCCTTCGCCTCCACCGCACCCGCACCCGGCAGCACCGCCGCTGCCGCCGTCGCCTCCGCCGCCGCCGCTCCTGCCGAATCACGACTTGGTGCACGGTGGTGTTTGTCCTCGACCTCGGCCGTGCCGGCCGGACACTGCAAGGCTGGAGCATGAGTGCGGCGGAGGAGGCGGTCCTCGTGCTCGTGCGACGCCCTCGGCAACCTGCTTCCGTCCGCCCACGCGCCCACTCGCAACAACGTGAAGGTCGCCTGCCGGAAGCCGGGCTGCTTCGCTGCAGAGGTGACGATCCTCGAGCTGCCGGGGAGCGGAGGGCCGACCGCCCACGAGATCAGGCTCACGACGCTGGGCTTGCGCCAGGAGAGCGGCCTCTTGTGTGCCTGGAACGCGCGCTCGTGGTGCAAGGGCTAAAGGGCTATGTCTTCATCAACTACGTGGCGACGGCATGCGCGGACACGTCGACGCACAAGGTGTGGATCGACGCCGGCCTGCAGTCACGCTATGCGGCGGCCTCCGACGTCTGCTCGACCTCGGTCGGGTACGAGTCGCTCCCGGAGCTCGATCCCGGAGCTTGTCCCGGCGGACTACACCTGGCCGCATCCGCCACCCTCGCCTCCACCCACGTCGCCGCCACCCTCGCCACCATCACCGCCGCCGCCACAATCGCCTCCCACCCCGCCGGTGTCGCCTCCACAGGCGCCCCCGCCGCCTCCACAGCCACCCCCGCCTCCACACCCGCCCCCGGGGACGCCGCCAGCTCTGCCGCCGCCGCCAGCATTGCCGCCGTCACCGACGCCGTCGCCGCCACCCTCTCCCCCACCACCATCACCACCGCCGCCCTCGCCGCCGCCGCCCTCGCCGCCGCCCTCGCCGCCGCCCTCGCCGCCGCCGCTCTCGCCGCCGCCGCCCCCCTCGCCGCCGCCAGCGTCCCCCCCTCCTTGGTTCCCAGGCCACCATCAACCACCGTCGCTACCGCCCTCGCCGCCGCTTCCTCCATCACCGCCGCCACCCTCGCCCTCGCCGCCGCCCTCGGAGCCGCCCTCCCTGCCGCCGCCCCCGCCGCCGCCCTCGGAGCCGCCCTCCCTGCCGCCGCCCCCGCCGCCGCCCTCGGAGCCGCCCTCCCTGCCGCCGCTCTCGCCGCCGCCCTCACCGACGCCACCTTCACCGTCGTGGCCTCCTCCGCCTTCACCACTTCCTCCACCGCTGCCGCTGCTACCGCCCGCGCCGCCCTCACTGCCGCCGCCCTCGCCGCCGCCAACACCCCCGCCACCAGCGCCGCCTTTACCATCTCCGCCGCCCGCGCAGCCCCCACAGCCTCCACCAGTGCCGCCGCCGCCCGCGCCGCCGCCGCCGCCGCCACCGCCACCCCCGCCGTCGTCGCCGCCGTCCGCCCCGCCGCAAGAGCCCGGCAGCTACTCGTACGCAGTCGCCGAGCTCACGGAGGCCTGGCTCGTCTCCGCTGATGCCAGTTGGAATGCCCTGGGCGGCATCGTCGCCGCGCGACCGCTCGACGCAGCTGAGCTGCGTCGAGCGGGTTGGGGTGGCTGCGGCCGGGGGGCTCTTGTTGAGTTGCTGTCTGCTCTCCTGCGTGCGGACCCGCGTGCGGCGTGGGAGGGCGAGAAGGAAGGCAGCAGGAGGGCAGCAGCTGTTCGTGAACATGTCGTTGCCGGAAGACTCGAGCCTGACCTTAGGCTCGCGTCAGACGCGTTGAGCAGCACGTGGGCGGGCGATATGCATAGCGAGGATGCGAGCCACGGGATGTGGGACCGACCACCGTCCCTCGCGTCGATCGGGCCGATGCTCGAGGACCTCGCGCGCGATGTGGGAGGCCTGCATGGCGGCCTCGCGCTGCCCTCCGCGGCTCCGCACTCCCACTGGCCTCCCCCCCCTCTCTACCCTCCGGAGCCTGGCGTCGAGTTTGCGGCCGAGCTGAACGGCGCGTGGGCAGAGGCGGAGAGCAACGTGCCGGCTGCCGGGGGTGGAGGGGGCGGAGTCTGCGCTGGCGGTCGGGGACTACGTCAAGGTCGTGGAGGCCCTCGCACGGCAGTGCCCGGACACGCGCGGCGTTAAATTCCGCATCGACCGCTTCAAGGACTCCACGCGCGCGTACTGCTCCTCTCGCTACCCGTACCCCCCCATCCGCGCGCTGTGATGTGTGAAGTGTGAAGAGAGGCGCGTGTGTACACGTGCAGCACCTCGCGCCGTGGACGGAGGCGGACGAGGCCGCCGCTATGCCCCCATAGAGCCGTACACACATGCCGATTATTCACTTTGACCCATCATTCAATACAATCATTCATATCATGCGCCACCGCGCTCCACAGGCCACAGCCGCCCCACGCGTCTCTCTAGTGTTCGATCCGCGCTCACAACAGAACACCCATGACAACACCGTGGCCCTGTCATCTTTTACTTTTTGACTGACGTAGTCGCAATGTCGCAGTGTCCGTCACAGATTCGCCACGACGTCCTCCGGACGGAGGGTCGTGAAACGGACCGCCGGGCTGTGGAGCAGGAGCGTGGGGTTGGAACCGCTCACGTTGACCGGCAAGCTCTGGTTCAGGCCGTGGTAGTACCGCTCCCAGAAGCCGAGCGGCTCGAACAGCAGCTTGAACGTGAGGCCCGGCGGCAGGAAGACGCTCTTCTCGCCGGCGGCGACGCCGAAGGCCCACTCCACCAGCGAGCTGCAGTAAAACTTGGCGGGCGGCGGCTCGAAGTCGCTCGCGTACGGCGTGCCCGCCTGCGCGCTCGCGGCCTGCGTGGCGGCGGCGCCGAGCGCACGCATCCTCGCGCCGACGAGGCGGCCGGCGTACAGAGTCGCGTGGCTGGCGCGCCGCCAAAAGTCGGCCGCCGGCGTGACGACGACGGCGGGCGGAGTCGCCTCGACGAAGTGTAGCGCGCCTAGCCGCAGCTCTCGGGCCGTGATCCCCGACGGGGTGGGGCGCGCCATCAAAACGAGTGCGGGAGAGGGGCACCGCTCGCGTCGCGCTGCGCGAGGGCGACGTGCCATGCCTGCAGGGATGTTCCGAGAAGGTTCCGAGAAGGTTCCGAGGTTGCGCGGGCGCTAGTGTGCGGCGCGTGCCGTCTCGTTGGACGCGTTGACGCCGTGGGAGCGCCACCACAGCACAGTCGCCGCCCCCGTCGCGAGGATGGCCTGGTGGGCCGCGTCACGGTCTCGGGCGGGGCGAGGGGCGCGCGGCGGACGCGGTTAGGCTGCGCTAAACGCGTGGCAAGAGTGGGGGGAGGGGGGGAGGGGGGGGGGGAGATGGAAGGGGGTCAGGGGGGGGCGGCCTTGTCGAGCTCCGACGCGTCGGCGGCGGGGCGCACAAACACGAGATCGCCCGTCTCGAGCCGCGGCGGGGCCAGCCCGCCGCCGCCTCCTTCGGCCAGGGCCGCCCCCAATCCCGCGCAGCCGAGCCTCTCGTGCGCGCAGCACCACGCCCGCTTGGCGCCGCCCCACGCCTCGCGGGTAAGGCAGTCGAAGGGCGGACAGGGCGCAGCGAGGGCCGGCTCGCCCCGCGGCGCGTCGCGTGCTGCGGCGGCCCGCCGGCCCACCTCCCGCCCCGCCTCCCGCCCCGCCTCCCGCCCCGAAGCCATGTCCAAGACGCGAGGGGCCTCGCCGCGGAGGGGCGGCCGCAGCTCTGTCCCGTCCGGCATCACGCACCGCGTGGTTGCCACGTGCGCCGGGTCGACGCACTCGTACCCGCGGTACCCCTCCACGTCGCCGCCGAACCCCTCGGCCGCCGGCGGCATCGCGCGCACCCGCCAGGCGGGCGCACCTGCGGGAAGGGTCCGAGCAGGTTCCGAGAAGGCTCCGAGAAGGCTCCGAGAAGGCTCCGAGACGGTCTTTTGCGGAGGAAGGCCAGGCGGGGGCGGCGGCGGGGCCAGGGCACCGCTCGGCTCCTCCCGCAGCAGCAGCTCGACCCGCTCGACTCGGTCGTACTCGCCGTCGGGCCAGCAGCGGAGACAGTGCTCCGCGCCTGGGGTGGGGAGACGCGGGGCTGAGCTCGGTGCCCAGCATCCCTGCGACTCGCGGGAATACGAAGGGGAATGCGGGAAATGTCTTCCGCATCTCGACCTCCGCACCGCAGCCCAGCGCCCGCAGCAGCGCGGGGATGCGGCAGTGCTCCCAGCTGAGTAGGACGGCGCCGCAGCGGTCGCGCGCCGCGAGGAGGGCCGCCGCCGCGAGCTGCTCGCCCTCGCTCTGGGCAAACGAGTCGTTGACAGGGAGGCCGAGCACCGCGGCGAGCGGCTGCACGGTCTGCACCTGTCGCGGGCGGCGGCGCTGCAGAGGGAGGAGGGGCGGACATGGAGGAAGTGGCCTGCCCTGCAAACCTCTCGCAGGGCAAAAGGCGGCCGGCCCGGGTCTGACGCAAAGAGAGCGACGAAGCGCGGCCAGTGGCCCGACTCGACGAGGCGGGCGAGGTGCGAGGCGCGGCTCCAGCCGGTCGCGTTAAGCCCGTGCACCTCTGGAGAGCCCGGCGCAGGGTGGGGCGACTTCTCGCCGTGCCGGATGACCCAGATCTGGCGGGCGCAGGGCGGTGGCGAAGGCGGAGGCTGCTGCATCTGCATCTGCGAGCTGCTCTGTGGCTGCTGCAGCTGCGAACTGCTCTGTGGATCGCGCGCTGCGATGAACGCGACCGCCACGATGGCCCAGGTGCGCGATACGAGGATGGCTGCGATGGAGGATGCTGCGAGGACGGCGATTCCGGCGAGCCGCTTGCTCCCGAAGCGGAGTGAAGACGGCGGCGCGAGGAGGCCGCGCTGCAGGTCAGAGTGTTCGCCGGTCATGAGAGGCTGATCCCGTGGTCCGTGCGGTCTGAGAAGGGGAGCGAGAAGAAAGGATGAGCCTCCCTCCTCGGCTCGTCTGGTTCCAGCAGGCAGCCGTGGCAGACGCAGGCGGTGGCGGCGGCGAGCGCCGCACCCGCCACGGCGACAGCAGCGACGCTGGCGGAGAGGAAGAGGAGAGAGACCGCGACGGGCTCGAGCATGCACGAAGGCGAGCCAAAAAGAGAGAAGATCGCGGCGGCACCCGAGGGTTTTACCAAGCTGCCAACCCTATTCACCCACTCCGGGCCCTGGGTTGGTTGGGTGGTCCCCCACTCTGCGCACTCCAGGCCTCCAGATGTTGGTTGGTTGGTCCCGCACTCTCCGCACACATATTGTCTATTACACACATAACCACAAACCAGACAGCCCCTGCCCCCTCCCTCCCGACGGGGACGCCACCACCCTCGCCCAGGGATCTACAATGCTGTCTTAAGGTCCGACAGGTTCGGCACCGGGCACCGCCTCGGTATACAAAATGCGCCTGCGGGCGGACCCTTACAGATCACAGATCATTACACACATAACCGTTTTTACACAGCCTTGTCCTTATACGTGGCAAGCACCGAGGCAATTGCTGCCTTCGCTGTTGCCTTAGCCCTCTCGGCAATGGGGTCGTGAGCCGCCGTCACCGCAAGCGCAGCGCGCACGAACCGCCACGGGCTGCCGCGAGGCCCGGCGCGCGGTAGGCCGATCACTGAGGCAGTCGTTGCGTCCAGTGCGCAGTGGTGCGCCAGGTCCGATGAGGTCGCAAAGCACGGGCATCGTGGGCGCCCAGCCTTAGGTCACTCGCAGATCTCGCGGCCCGCGCGACACTCTCGCAGATCTCGCGGCCAGCGGACACTTCCGAGAGATTTCTTCGTGCTTTCACAGGGGGGGGGGGGGGCTGGTTGGCTGGTCCCGCACTTCGCGCACTCGGGCCCGGAAGCAGTTGGTTGGTTGGTGTGGTCTTTTGCGCACTGTGCGTGAATAGGGTTGGCAGCTTGGTAAAACCCTCGGGTGCTGGCGGGGGACCGAAAAAGAGAAAATCCCGCCTTCGTGTTAAACAAAGTTACTTTTGTGCTAGTGAACTGGAGGAGAAGCGGGTCGAGCCTCGGTGTAGGAGGGCGGGAACCCTTACCGCCCGCCGCTTTGTGCGTGGAACCTCCGCGGCGACGAGGCTCCTGACACAGCTCCCGACTAGCGTCGGCTCCTGCTCAGACAGGCGCCAATCGACCAGTTCTCAAAGGCGACCCACCACCATCCCTCATCTACCGCCCCACGCTCGCCGCCTCCAGATGCTTGGCAGCTCCGTCCAGCACAATAGCACCGCTCGCGGCCTCGCGTCGCGCGAGTCGGAGTTCGAAGCGCTCCTGACCGACCCAGGCGCTGCGACCAGCATATCTCGGGTGTCGGCCTCGGAGTTTGCAGCAGACGATGCCACAGCCTTGGCCGCGTGTGCAGAGCCGTTCTTGGTCGCTGGCACGCTCACTGGCTGGCGTGGCAGCGAGCGGTGGCACAGCGTCGAGACGCTCCTCGACGCGTATGGCGACCTCACCTTCTCGCTCGCGCACGACGTGACGGTCACGCTGCGAGAGTACGCCGTGTACGCAAGGAGCACCGGAGCGGACTGCCCGTACTACCTGGTCGAGCGGCGCTTCGAGGACGGCCGCGCCGCGCTCCTCGACGACTTTGCGCCGCCGCCGCCGTTTTCCGATGACCTCTTTCGGTACGTACCTGGCTCCCGGAGCGCTCGCTACTGGTTCTGCGGCGGTCCTCGCTCGGGCACCTTCCTGCACGCCGACCCGCTGTGCACCGCGGCGTGGAACGCCGTCACGTGCGGCGCAAAGCGCTGGTGCGCCTCCCACACCCTCAAGAGACGTGGAGCACATCGCACACGCACGCTCGCTCCTGCCAGGTGCTTTCTCCCGCCGGAGACCGACCTGGCCTCGCTCGGCCTCGACGTGTTCCGCGACGGAGCGAGGCAGATCGCGTCGGCGTGGTTCGTCGACGAGCTTCCGCGGCTGCAGTGCCTCGCCGCGGAGGGCGGCGTGCGGATGGTCGAGGTCGTGCAGAGGGCGGGAGAGCTCGTCTACATCCCGGCGGGCTCCGCCTGATTGCCGAGAGAGAGAGAGCCGAGATGGCCGAGAGTCCGCGAGATCGTCTGCGGATGGGGTGTGGCGTGAGAGACCTGAGAGACCTGACCGTGTGTCACCGCGGCGAGGCGGGGTGGTATCATGCGGTGCCCGGGTATTCTCCCGTGATCTCGGGGTAGTCTCCCGTGATCTCGGGCCATCTCATCAGGCGGGCTGGTATCACGCGGTCCTCAACCTCGGGCCGCTGACGGTGGCAGTCTCTCAGAACTTCGTCGCCCCCGCCGCGCTGCCCCGCATCTGGCCGACTCTGCTAGCGAGAGAGGCGACCTTCGCCGCCGTCCTCACCGACATGCTCGAGCATTGCCGCCCCGACGTCGCCGCGGCCCTGCCCGCGCGCGAGTCGGCGGGCTGCGGCAAGGCGAGCCGTGGCCCAAGCCATGGCGCGTCAGCCGTGCACAGCCAGCCAGGCGGCTGCCAGCGGCCCAACTGGCACGCTGGCGTCGAGAGCAAGGAGGAGGGCATCTCGCTCGGCGTGTGGTGGAGGCCAGTCGAGGGCGGCGGCGGGGCCGAGGGCAGCGCGGCGGCTGCCGAAGGCGGCGGGGCCGAGGGCGGCGGCGGCGAGTCGGCGAGGAGCGTCCTCTTTGTCAGCGCCGCTTGGCTCGACGGGCTGCTCTCGCGCAAGCCGACAGCGGCGCAGTCGGTGCGGCCGACACAGCGCGGCGCGTGGCGACACAGAGCGCTCTCTCACCTCTGCCGCCACTTTATCGCTGCAGGTAGAGCTTGGGACGAGCGCGCCCCTCTATGCCGTGCACGCGCACCTCGCCTCCCTCGCCCGCCTCGCCGCAGCACGAGGCGCGGCCCTCTGCTTGTCGCTGCCGCCGCCGCCGGCGGCGGCTGAGGGGAGAGCCGGCGGCGGCGGGGTTGGCGGGGTGGCGGAGGAGGCGGCGACGGCGGGCGCGGGCGAGGCGCGTGAGCGCGCGCTTGCGCAGCACGGGCTGCGGCTGGAAGCGGCCGTGCTGCCCGGGCGCGAGCTCGATTGGGCGCGCGAGCACGGCGCGTCCGAGTACGGCGCGTCTTCGGAGGGCGAGTCCCACCTAGCTGCTTTCCTCGAGATCACCCGAGATTGCCCGCGAGATTAGGCGTGCTCGGGGACGACGGCCGCGCCGCGAAGCTGCACGCGGCGATCGAGTTCGCGAGCACCAGCCGCGTGCGCGCCGCGGTGGATTTCGCGTCCGCGGCGGGCTGCTCGCTGCGCGCCGCTGTGCCGTGCGCGGCTGGCGACGTGCTGCTGGCGGTGCCGCTCGACAAGTGCCTCACCTCTGCCTCGCTCGGCGGCTCGCTCGGCCGGCGCCACGTCGCACTCGCTGCCTACTCGCTGATGGACAGCTCGTTGACGACTAGGCGCCGCCATGTCGCGCCGGCTCCCTGTCGCGGACGGGTTTGGCAGGCTGCTCGCCGCGACGCTCTGTCTGATGCGAGAGGCGCCCGACGACCCTCGCTTGAGCTACTACGCTGCCGCTTGCCCGCCGCACCACTTTTGCGAGCACATGGCGTGGTGGCGCGAGGGCGGCGAGGCTGCGCGCGTCGCCGCCAACTCGGTGTCGTACAGGCGGGTGGCGCGGATGCGGCGCGAGGTGGTGGAGGAGGGGACCGCCTTCGCCGAGGCGGGCTTCAAGTTCAAGCCACCTCCGCCGTGGGATTCGCTCATCCCGCAGGGCGGAGACATGTTCCTCTGGGTGAAGCTGCTCCTGCAGACGCGCGCCGTCGAGACGGACCAGGGCCACGTGCTGCCGCCGTGCGTCTGCCTCGCCAACCACAGGTCGGTCGGCGAGAGCGCAAAGGTCTGCGTGGCGGACGGCGAGGTGCGGCTCGTCGCGACGGTGGCGCTGGGCGTCGACGACGAGGTGAGCATCAACTATGACCCGGAGGCGGACTACCTCGACCTGTACGAGCGGTACGGCTTCTGGGACGAGTCCGCCGTCGTGCACACCGCCGAGGTTGTCGTGCCGCCGGCGGAGCTCGAGGCGCTGCTGCGCGAGGCGGAGGCGGCGGACGAGGGCGGGGCCGAGGGGGCGCCGCCGCCGTCCGCTATCCGCCGCGAGCTGGTCGCCGCGCAGGCGGAGGCGGGGAGCGACCCGACGCTGCAGGCGTGGTGGCTGCCGGACCACCTCGCCGAGGCTGCGCCGCTCCTCGCGGCGCTGCGCGCGACCGTCCTCACCCCGTCCGAGTCTGCCCAGTACGCGCGCGATCTCGCCGCGGGCGAGGCGGGCCGCGAGGCGGCGGCTCGGCGGCTGAGGAGCGCCGCCGTGCAGAACGAGGACGCCGCCAGGGCGCGGATGGCGCGGCTGGTGCGAGCCCACCTCGCTGGCTTCGAGAACGGCGCAGCGGGAGGCGCCAGACCGCACGATGCGGCAGGCTCGTTCGAGCCCGAGGCCGCCGTCGCGGCCGCGCGGCGGCTGGTGGGATTCGAGCGAGCGCTCCTCGAGGAGGCCCTGGTTGCGCTGGGCTGCTAGAGGAATGTGCACAGTGATTTAGTTTGTGCGAAAAAGAGCGGTGTGGTATCTCGCGTGTATCTCTTTTTCTATACACTGCCATGGCACACCATACACACCGACATGCGGACTAAAACCGGCATGAGCATGATGAGCTCTCACCACCACCACCACCACGAATCGACTACCGTCCGCGAAAAGGCTGGCATGGCGTGCGCGCGGGCCAGGTATCCTCGCAGCGCCGCCGCGTCCGCGGGGAGGTCGACGCGCTGCAGGAAGGGCAGCAAGCAGGCGTCGGCGACCGAGAAGGCACTGCCTGCGAGATAACCTGCCTCGCCCCTCACCGCGAGGACGGCGTCAACTTTGCGCAGCAGCTGATCCAGCGCAGCGGACTGCGGCGCCTTTGGCAGCGTATCGCACAGGCGGATGAGCTCTCGCGCTAGCTGGGGATCCTCGGGCTCCAGCGAGACGGCGCCCGGCGCAGTGGCGCTCAGCGCGGCGACCCGCTCAACGCAGGTGGAGCTCTCGCGGATCACCTCGTCGCCGATGGCCATGACTGGGATGTAGCCCTTTGGTCTCAGCCCGCCGTCCGACTCCACCCTGCGAAGCTGCGACTTGTCAAAGCCGCCGCGGCCATAGAGGTTCACCTAGATGAGATGTGTGACGCGTGAGTACCGTACCCACGTCTCGCGCTTCGTGAGGCGCACACACCTCGACTTTTGAGAAGGGCAGCCCGGTCGCCTCGAGCGCGATCGCGACGCGCTGGGCGAACGGGCAGGCCGTGTGCGTGTAGAGGGTGATTGGAGGCACGGTGAGCGACGACATGGACGTGGAGAAGGCTAGCATTTCCGAGCGGTGGCACTTGCCGACTCTCGACAAGAAAAGAATTTCTTTGCGGTCTGGCGGCCGTCTCTCGAGGTCTCGAGATACACAAAGCGGCCAAAGTCCTCGCACGACACTAGGCACGGGATTGGCGTGCAAGAAAAGATAGTCGTTCTGCGGCCATATCCCAAACTGTCACTACCCTCTTTCTCCCGGTCTGGGCGGGGCTCGCGCGGGGGTGGCGGGTGTGCGGGATGTCTGTGGGCGAGCTAAGGCTAGCTCAAAGAATTTTCACTTTACAACATGCACATGAGGACACAAGAAATAACCGCGAACGGTTTACACACCCGCCACCCTCCCGTGTTCTCAAGCAGGGTTCAGACCAGGTTCAGACATCGCACCGCACAATCAGAGTGCACGTTGTGGTGCACGTCTCTGGCTCCGCATGCGCGCGGCCGCGGCGTTATCGCGCCACCTCGCCCACCGCGCACAGATCAGCACCTCGGAGCAGCGCTCACCATCGGCCCCGCATGTACCCGCCGCCGTAGCCGCCAAAGCCACCTATGGTCGTGACACGGGTGAGAGATGCGCCGTCTCGCGGGGCGCGGACAGGAGACGTGGCTCGCCGTATCCGCCGCCATGCCACTCGTCGTAGGGGCCAAAATCGTCCCAGGGCCCATCCATGTAGCCGCCTCCGAACCCGCCAAAGTCGTCCCACGGGCCATAGTCCCCATAATCCATGTAGCCGCCGCCCCAGCCGTCGTAGGGTCCATATTCCATGCCGAGGCCCCCCTCCCAAGGCTCATAGTCCATGTACCCTCCGCCCCAGCCTCCGCCAAAGCGGCTCATGCCGTAGCCGCCTCCGTACCCTCCGCCCCAGCCTCCGCCGAGGCGGCTCATGCCGCCGCCTCCGTACGCTCCAAGCATGCCACCGCGGTACCGCTCCGGGCGATACTGTACGTAATCGTAGCCGCCTCCGCCGCCGTACGCGCGATAGGGGCTCATCCCGTACATCATTCGCTGTGAGTATTGGTCGGTGGAAGAAGACGAGTCGAAGGTGAACGGTGTGTTCAGTCGGGAAGGGCCGATGTTTTCGAATCGGTAGGGGCTCATCATTCCGCCGTACATCGAGGTGGCGGCGCGAGCCGACGAGCGCGGCCGGATTGGCGCCACGAGGGCCGCCGTGAGGCAGGCAAACGCGACCAGCATGCAATTGTTCTACAGCTTTCGCAGCTTGATGGGCCAAGTCAAAAGAATTTTACAATCGGGTGCCTCGCACGACACTGGGCACGGGACTGGCGCGCACTGGCACTAACACAGGTACACCGTCAAAAGAATTTCGCCTGTTCATACAGCCCTCCCCCTCGTAGTGCTCTTAGAGGCGAGCCCGGCTACTACGCGCACTAACTTAGTGTGCGGAAGTGAGTGGGCCGCCACAGCGAGCGGGCTAGTGGGTGATTGCCTCCCCCCTCCCGCCACCCCGCCCACTCATAAGTTAGTGCGCGTAGTGGGTGGGGGCCGCCTTCTAGTGGCCGGCGAGGCCGTGGCCAGCGCCCCGGCCCTGCGGCGCCGCCCTAATGAGTGAGTGAGTGCTCGCCGACCCTCCCCGCACCCTAAGTCGGCATCGCTGTTGTGTCAAGACAGTTGTTCTTCTAAAGCTTTCCAGCTTGATGGGCGAAGTCAAAAGAATTTTGAGGGCCTCGCACGACGCTGGGCACGACTTCTCGTGCAGGTGTGGACCCTGTCCTCCTCCCCCATCCCTCGTTTTTTGACGGCTTCTTTCTTTCTTTTACTGAGATTCTTTTACTGGGCACGACTGGCGCGCACTGGCACTAACACAGGTACACCGTCAAAAGAATTTCGCCTGTGGTCCATACAGCCCTCCCCCTCGTAGTGCTCTTAGAGGCGAGCCTCCCGGCTACTACGCGCACTAACTTAGCTCACACGGCAACCCTGCCGGCTGGCGGCACGCGATCGGTTGCCGTGACGGCCTGCTCCTAGACAACGAGATCTCGATGACGATGTGAGCGCCGAGTCGTTGTGTGGCTACACAACAATAAACCAAGGTCGAAGAGACGGTGACCGCAGCACGGGGCCCTGCGCGCTGCGGGGGGTGTGAAGCTCAGAGGAGCTGTGAAGAGAGCGAGAGGTTGTGTGACCACTGCTGCACTCCAAGACCAAGTGCTCAAAGTGTTCCAACCGCCAAGAATTCTTTCGCCCTTTCCTTCAATTGTTCCAGTGTACACAACAAATACAAGTTCTCTGATTTGGCCGCCTTTGAGAGAGCCGCGAGGCGAGACGGTAAGCGCCGCCCGGTCTCATCGAGAACACAAGGAGCCGGCGTGGACACTACGGAGGACGCCGTGTTGGCAGACGCGCGTGTGTGTGTCAGAGCGGGTCGAGGCCCAGCACGCGCGCGTCTCGCAGCACCTCCCGCAGCTCGGCGTGCGCCGCGGCGTTGGACGCGAGCATCGGCCGCGAGGCGATGCCAAAGGGCCCTCCCCGCAGGTCGCTCACGAGCCCGCCCGCCTCGCGCACGAGCAGCACGCCCGCCGCGGAGTCCCACGCGTTGAGGTCGGCCTCAAAGTAGGCGGAGAGGCGGCCGCACGCGACCCACGCGAGCATGATTGCCGCGGAGCCGAGCCTGAGCACGAGCTCGCGCCCGGTGTCAGAGCATCGCGGGAAGACTGGGCGCTGACCGCCGACTGCGTGTCGTCTCCCTATGTTCCGCATCTAGGCAGGCGAGCATGCGGACGGTGCGTGCGCGCGCGCCGACCGCCGCGATCCCGCGCACCATGGGCGCGAGAGACGCCTGGAGAAGCAGCCGAGGGACGGTCGAGATGCGGGACGAGGTTTGGCCGAGAAGCGTCGAGAGAGACGACGCCTCGGTTGGAGCGAAACCGGTGGCGACGACAGCGTCAGCGAGTGGCTCGACCCCGACGCGGACGGGAGAGCCGTTGAGCGTGCAGCCGCCTGCAAGGGGGGGTGGCGGCGGCGGTGGCGGCGGTGGCGGTGGCGGTGGCGGTGGAAGTGGCGATGGCGGCGGCGGCAGCCTCTTCGCGGAGCGTCTCGGAAGCGTCTCGGAAGGGTCCCGGAAGCGTCTCGGAAGCGTCTCGGAAGAGTCTTCGCCTCCGAGGGTGGCGGTGACGGTCTCCTCGCGGAACGGGTCGACCACGACGCCGACGACGACCTCCCATCGCCGCTCCGCCGCCTCGCCCACGCGGCGCGCCTAAGATGAGCCTCCCCTCGGCTCCTCTCTGGCCCGCCTCAAGGCCCGCCCCGCGCCCTCCTCGCCCCGCGCCACTCCAATCGAGACGCCCACCAGCGGCAAGCTCTGCACAAAGTTGGTCGTCCCATCAAGAGGGTCGACGACCTGTTCACAGCAATGGGTGTGAAGAGACGCTGTTCACACCTCCTGGTCCCGTCGAGAAAGTCGACGACCCAGAGCCAGTCGCTGCCGCACGCGTCCAGCGCGCAGCGCAGCGCGTCTGCGGACGCCGTCGCGCCCGCGGGCACGCTCTCCTCTCCTGTGGGGGAAGGGTCCGAGGAAGGTCCGAACAGGGCGTGCAGCGAGGAGGAGGCTCCGAGACGGCTCCTCTCGCCAAGGAAGGCGTGGGCGGGGAAGGCAGCGCGCACGGCCGCCTCGATGACCTCCTGCGCCTCCCCGTCCACCGCGGTGAGCAGGTCGCCGCGCGTCGCCTTCGTCTTGAGCACGCCGGCCCCGACCCTACTCTCGGCACAGTCTCGACATCCGAGAGGGCGACCTCGCGCCGCCTCTCCAGCACGCCGCTGGCGAGCCGGTCGCGCACGAGCGCCGCCGCCGCGCGGCCCGCCGCCTCGGCCACCTCGGCCACCTCCTCCAGCGTCGGCGAGGCGCCTAGGGGACGGCTCCGAGAAGGGTCCGAGAAGGGTCCGAGCGTGTGTGCGACCTCCTGGCGACAGCGAGAGCGCCTGCCCGCGCGCCGTCGCCCCGAGGAGCGTCCAGGCCGGCCGCCGCCGCGCTCATCGAGGGGAGCCCGCCGCGTGCGATGGCCGTCGCATGGAGGCGCTTCCGCAGCAGGCGCTGCGGCGGCGCAGAGGCGTCGGTGAAGGCGGCGGCGGAGAAGAAGGACCGCTGTGGCTCGTCGAGCAGCGGCGCGAAGCCGATCGCCTCGTACAGCGCGAGCGCGGGCGCGTTGTCCTGCGTGGCCAGGCCGCGGGGTCAGCGGCTCAGGCTCGGGTGGCTAACTCCGCAGTCTCAGAGGCGTCTCGGAGGCGTCTCGGAGGAGTCTCGGAAGTGTCTCGGAGGAGTCTCGGCGGCACCTCCTCCACGTGCAGCACGAGCTCCTCGCCGCCGAGGGAGAGCGCCTGCGCCTCCGCGAGGCGCATTAGCCCGCGCGCGATGCCGCGCCGCCGCGCCTGCGCATGAACTGCCACGTTCGTCACGTAGCACGAAGCGGTCGTCGCCTGGAGCAGGTCCGCGCAGCCGAGAATCGGGCCAGCCTCACCCGCGACGGCCCGACTGGCTGCCACGGCGACGACCGTTGCCGTCTTGGCGGCCATGGACTCCTCAAATACGCGCTGCTGCAGGTAGCGGCTGTACGGGGCACGGAGGTGGCCGCAGAAGGTGTGCACGCGGAGGACGGCGATGTCGGCCGACTCCTCCGGCCGGGCGCGGCGAAAGACGGTGGCGGATGGCGCATGCGTGACCAGGGACGCGCACATCACGAGAGACCAGATCATGCGTGGGAGCTACAGCCGTCCGAGGAAGCAGGGAGGGCGAGAAAGCTTTCCCTGGGCCAGCCGCTTTAAAGAATTTTCTGGTACTCGGGACTGGCGCGCACTGGCACTAACATATTTAACTTTCTTTCTTTACTGAGGTAACCGTGCACCGCGCTGCGAGCCTGTCGTGTCCCTTGTCAGGAGTAGGAGAGCCCACCTGTCCCCCTGATCGTCCTTCCAAAATCCTGCTCGTGCAGGTGGGGACCCTGTCCTCCTCCCCTATCCCTCGTTTGGGTTGTAGTCTGTTCTTTCTTTCTTTCTTTTACTGAGATAAAGAATTAGGGTGGATGGGCAACGGCTAACACCACACTCCTCTCCTTAAAATCCCTGTGTGGTGGCGGGCTGGCGGCGTGCCGTCCTCCCACCCATCCCTCCCTTGGGTTGTCTGTTTTCTTTCTTTCTTTCTTTGAGATAAAGAATTGTCCGTGCGCGTGGCTCAGGACTAAGCGACGAGGGTTGTCTATTTTCTTTCTTTTCTGACGAGGGCTCGTCCGCGATGATGCGGGGCAGCTTAGTAGCGCGACATTGAGCACCACCAGAAGGGTGTCGGCGAGTGGAGCGTGGAACAGCTGCAGCAGCTCCGCGACACGGGCACGTGCTCCTACATACCCCCTTACCCTTTGCTTGACCATACCGTCCCCGCAAAAAGTTGCAGGTCTGTCGACCGCGACCCGTAATGCGGTGAAACCCACACTGCCCTGACCTGACTACCACACTGCCCGCTCGCGAGGTCTACGAGAGAAGAAGGGTACAGTGATGCTTCGCGCGACGCGACGGGCGAGTGGCTTCCGCGCTGCCGCCGGCACGTCCGCTCGCCGCTGCGCATCTGGCTTTCCAGAGGCGAGCACGATTTGGAAGGACGGCGAACTAATCCCGTGGAAAGAGGCAAACGTGCACATCCTCTCGACGGCGGTACAGTTCGGATCTTCACTCTTCGAGGGCATCCGTTGCTACGGCACGCCGAGCGGTCCTGCCATTGTCCACCTCGACGGCCACCTGCGCCGGCTGCTCGACTCGTGCAAGATGTACCGCGTCGACGTGCCCTACAGCGCGGAAGAGCTCGCCGCCGCGTGCTTTGACGTCGTCGAGGCCAACGGGCTGCACGACGGCTGCTACATCCGCCCCATGGTCCTGCGCGGGTACGGAGCAGTCGGCATGGATGGCAAGGGCTCGCCGGTCGAATGCTACATCCCCGCGTGGAAATGGGGCGCGTACCTCGGCGCCGACGCCTTCTCCACCGGCATCGACTGCTGCACCGCCAGCTGGGCGCGGCCGGCGCCAAACACGTTCCCTGGCATGGCCAAGGCGGCTGGCAACTACAACAACGCCGCGCTCATCAAGATGGAGGCGCAGGCGAACGGGTACGTGGAAGCGGTCGCGCTGGGGAGCGACGGCATGGTCTCCGAGGGCTCCGGACAGAACCTGTTCGTCGTGCGCGACGGTGCGCGAGTCAAAGAGATGTCGACGCCCACCTGTCAACGGCCTGGAACCTCTCCCGGCACCGCGGGACCCGGCACCGCGTCCTTAGGCGAGATCGCGACGCCGCCGATCAACGGCTCGAACCTGCAGGGGCTGACTCGCGCGTCCGCGCTGCAGCTCGCCGCAGAGGCGGGTGTGCCCGTCCGCATCGAGCCGATCCCGCGGGAGGCGCTCTACGTGGCGGACGAGCTCTTCTTCACGGGCACCGCGACCGAGGTGATGCCGATCGCCTCGCTGGACCGCATCGCCATCGGCAACGGCAGGCGGGGCCCGATCACCGAGCGGATACAGCAGAGGTACCAGGACATCATCCACGGCCGATCGGAGGATGTGTACGGTTGGATGAGTTTGCGAGGTGGCGGAGTCTAAGAGTCGGCGGCGGACAAATTGTTGTTTTGTTGAAATTATTTTCCTGAAGCTCCAGGTAGGTAGGTAGGTAGTAAGGTGAAGAACAGCCAGGCTCGGACTGGACACCAACGCGGTAAGAAACAAAGAAGAAGAAAAACATCGCGCACTTCCACGCCGCAGCCCACGCCGGCAAGTGGCGGAGCCTGCGTTTTCATCGGTGCCGTTTTCATCGGTGCATGCGATTGCCGAGCAAGCTCGCCACACTCGCCGCCGCCTTCACGACCTCGCCGAGGATGATGAGTGCCGTAGCCCCGCCGATCGCCAAGCGCGTGCCACACACAGTCACGTTTGGCCGCGTCGATGGCGAGAACCGCGGGCCAAACCCAATGGAGCCGCTCGAGCTGTCGGACGACCTCTTCTGGATCCGGGACGACAGCCGGAAGAACGAGGACATGCTCCAGCTGCTACGCGACGAGAACGCCTACTCGCAGCACAAAACCTCCACCCTCGACGGTTTCAGAGGCACGCTGTACGATGAGATGCTTTCGCACGTCCAGGAGGACGACGACACGCACCCCACGCCCGCCGCGGACGGATACGAGTACTGGAGCCGCACCACCAAGGGCAAGTCCTTCCGGGTGTATCTCCGCCGGCCGCGCGGCAGCGCCGGCGAGGAGCAGACGATTCTCGACGTGAACGAGGTGCCGAGCCTGCAGTACTTCAAGGACGAGGGCGGGTGGGCCTGTCCTGGCCCCTCACTGTCTTCTTGCCCAACCGCTTTTGATGCCGGCATTGCTGCGCGCCTGTAGGTGGGACGCGAGCCAGTGCGACGTGCACGCGGTGCAGACAGCCCGTCCGGCAGGCTGCACACACTAGCTCTTGAGGGTTTCATTATTAATTACTAGGTGGAGACGAGCCCGTCTGGCCGGCTGCTCGCGTACGCAGTGGACGGGTCCGCGGATGAGACGGACACGATCCGCGGGAACGTCTCTGAACCGCCTGTGAGCCGCCTCCGCGCCGCCCCCGTAGGTCGGGGTACGAGACGTACACGGTGAGGCTCAAGGAGCTGGGCAGCGGCGTGGAGATGGAGGAGGAGATCCGCGGGACGGGAGGGAGCATCGCGTGGGCGGACGAGCGCACGCTCTTCTACGTGAAGCTCGACGCGCAGCACCGGCCCTTTGAGGTGCGTGGCAACCTTTCTTGCCGCGTCAACCACGACTCGAGCGCAGCAGCACGCCTCGAGCCTCACCAGCGAGTCCGCCTCTCCAAAGGTGTGGAGGCACGTCATCGGCACGGCGCAGGCGGAAGACGTGCGTGTCTTCGAGGCGCCGAGAGCTCTTCAAACAGAGGACCGTCTCGGCGATCTCCCGGCTACATCTCGGCCACCTCTCGGCTGCATCTCGGAGTAGGAGCCGGACGAGCTCTTCAACGTGGACTGCTGGACCTCGCGCGACGCCTCGCTGCTCTTCATCGAGTCCGAGTCCAAGGAGAGACGCCTCCGACTCACCTCCGAGACACACCTCCCAGACACCTCCGATACACACCTCCCAGACACCTCCGAGACACACCTCCGACACACCTCCGACACAC
>NW_005197649.1:0-1529 GCF_000372725.1 Emiliania huxleyi CCMP1516 | reverse complement strand
CTGTCGTCCCCCCTCTCCCCGACGGCGATGGCGGTGTGACCGATCGAGCTACAAGAGGAGCTTGTTCAGCAGGATCCGGGATAGTCAGATGCACTACCTCACTGGGCCTGAGACCATCGTACGACGCACCCATCACCGTCTCGGATTTGTGTGGAGTCGAACCACTCCGGGATGGGCAAGCCCATCAATGTTCCTCACCATCTGGTTAATTGTCAAAATTCCTGTTGTGCAAGAGGGGAGGGGGCTCTGACGGAGTGTGAGGCGGGAGAGGGCAGGGAATGGGCGCGGGGGAGGGAGGGGGGGGGGCTCAGCCGTGCAAAAAGCATCAATTATCAATAGTAAGGAAGACATATTGCCCGGCCGTTCAAGAAGTCCGTCTCGATTTTCGTTTTTTCCCCACAGACCATTCGGGCAACTTTTACGAAAGGCAAAGTTTTACTTGACCACTCGGGCAGATTCGATTGCATTTTACCACTCGGGCAAACTCGATGAAACGGGCGGACGGAAACGCGTTTGCGACGGCTCGCCGGAGAGCATGCATGGAGCGGCCGGTGCGCCGCCGCAGCTCACCGATGGAGCCTGCGTCGCGGCTCAATCCACTGACGTAGCAGCACTGCGACACACTCTCCAAGCACGGCCTCTGGCGTTGCGATTGCACAGAGAGCGAGCAATAGGCGCCAAAAGCACAGATCTGTGTGCAGTGGATTTCCATGTAGGTCGCGCCCAGCGAGCGGACAACCGCGGGTCTCGGATGCTCTCCCGGACGCGAGCCCATCGTGCGAGTGGCGGACCCGGAGGCGGCCGGCCCAGCTCACCCCCAGAGAGGCCATGGCCAGGGTCCACAATCGCGGTCACTTGTCGGCAAGGACTCTCTGCCCAGCAGCTCGGAGCAATGCTTACGATGCAAGGCGTCGTGCGCGACGGCCGCGACGCATCCCTCTCCAAGATGCGTCTCGCCCGCACCGACTCTGCCTCCTCCATAAGCTCCTCCTCCATCAGCTCCTCCTCCCTTGGCGACTCGCCGCTCTCCACGTCGCTGACGAGAACTCGCAGCCGTGAGGAGACCACCCTGGTGCCCGCCAAGCGGGTCGCGCGCCCCGTCCCCACGAGCGTCAAGTCGGACGCCTCGTTCCTCTCGCAGCTTACCCCCATGGTCCCTCCACCCCCGCAAATCACCAGCATGAGCTCTCTCCACCAAGTCGTGGCGCGGGCTCAGGAGCAAGGCCGAAAGTACCAGCTGGCCTCTCCCGGCCTCGCCTCCCTCCGGCTCGTGCAACTTCAGCGCGAGGTTGCCTCCGCCGCCAAGTCCGCCTTCGTGCCGCCGCCGCCCGCTCCTGCCCCAGAGCCGCCACCGCTGTGGGACGCGGAGGCTGAGGAGTTGCTCGCCACGCTGGACAAGGAGAGCGCACTTGGTTTCATCGAAGGACATGCAGACGAGGCGACAGATTTGGAACTCGAGGCGTGGCTATGCCAGAACAGCTCGATCTAGGCGTCAGATCTGAGGCCAATTTTGATGCCATGAACCTTCT
>NW_005197650.1:0-1529 GCF_000372725.1 Emiliania huxleyi CCMP1516 | reverse complement strand
CACCTCGATCGTGCGGAAGGATTGGCGACCCTCGCTCGTCTCAGGAATGTGGCGGTGTCTTTTGAGTCCGGCGCCTCCCGTTCAACTCTTGCTGTCGCCCTCGCTGTGTGTTTGTCGAGCTTCCGCATGAAGTGACGCGCCTCTTCCTTATTTCCAGCGCAGCTGCCGCTCAGTATATGCGCCAACGACGCCTGTGGTGGCTCACTGTCTTCTTGTTTCCAGTCGTCCCAGTCTTTCAGTTCCCCGCGTCTCCTCCTTGCCTCGCGCGCCTCTTTTGCGACCTCATCCCTAGCCGCTTTGCACGCTCTGCATCCCCAGAACGCACTTCTCGTGGCGGGGCCCCTCATTCCCCGTTTCTTTTCCCCCTCTAGAATACGCCTGTGGTGTGCCCCATGTGGCACCCCGACCTGTTGTCTCACCCTGGCCCCCAAGATCGTTTTGGTCGTCACATTGTGATCCCCGACGTCGTCAAATGTCGCCCGCCTGTCCTTCCCCCCGTTCTCGTCTGGTAATCTCATCTTATTATCCCATCGATGCTTGAGGCTGGCTACTGCCACTTCGCTCCACAACCGTCCCGCCACCCCTGCCGTGTGCGACCCCGGCCTCACTGTCTTTCGATATTGCTCGCACACCCACTCGTGCGCGCTCTTACACATGTGTCCGTACGTCCGTCGGTCCACTATCTCCCTCTTCTCTGCGTTCTCTGCCGCCTCCCTTCGCACCGTGTACATGCATGGCCGCGTCCGCACCGCGTCCCGCACCACTTTCGAGGCGTCCTCCGTGTCGTTATCCCCGAGGTGTGCTGTCGCCACCGCGTCGGCGTAAGCGTTGCAGGCTATTCCCACGCAATAACGCCGTCCGGCGCTACGCCCCGCTTTCTTTCCGCTCCTATATCCACGTCACATTTCTCGGTTTGTCCGGGACGCGTCTGGTGCCGCCAAGCCGCTGCCTCATCGAGTGCCGCCAAGCTGCCTTGCCGTTGGCGTCGCGCGAATGAGTGACGGCAGGGCATGGTTCCAAGAAGCAAGTGCGGTCGACTTAGCGAGCTTAATAGATGCTCTCGACGGCGCGCCGCAAGTGGCCGAGCGTGCGCTCAGTCTTGCCGTCTGCCTGAGCAAGCTCACGTACGGCCGAGCACCTAAGATGCACCTTTGTGATGCGGCACGTGCCGCAAAAAAGGCGGACGAGGCTGAGCAGGCCGTGCTGCTGGAGCGTCTGGAGTCGCTCTGCGGCAGTGGCTTGTCCGCCGAAGATCTCGCCGCCGCGGCCAAAGTCGAGTCGTGCCAGACCAACGGTGGCAGTGTGCTGCATGCCGTTGCCTCGAGGTGCGGGCCCGACTCGCGGTGCGCTACCGCCAAGGCAAAGCATGTGTGCGGCCTGCTGCTCGCGGCGGGCGCGAACGCGAGCGCGGCGAACGCGAGCGGCGAGACGCCCGCGGCCGTCGCCGCTAGCGGCCTCAGCTTCGAGCTCAAGCGCTATCTGCTCACGCACGAGCCGCGGCGCAAGTTTGTCGCGCAGACGCCCGCGCA
>NW_005197651.1:0-1529 GCF_000372725.1 Emiliania huxleyi CCMP1516 | reverse complement strand
TAAAAATCTCTCTCTCACACACACCAGTCGACTCGCATCGGTTGCCTCCATGAACGGCGGAGCTATTCTCGCGCCCACACCACACCTGGCTCCAACGTGGACACGCCCATAGCTGGGGACACTACTAGGTCACGCATGGCATCAGAAGTTTTACAGTCTGTTGCGGGCATTAAGAAAACAGGATCTCGCGGCACGCCGCCGTTTCTAAGCCTTTCCACCCACCCCACCCACCCCACGCCGTGGTTTCTTAGCTTCGGCCGGCACCCCAGGTCAGAGCTAGGGTCAGAGCCGGGATCTAGGAATGTTTAGGTAAAATGACAATAAGCTATAAGGAAGCGCTGGACCGCTCCGGATGTCGCCAGTCCGCAGTCTGCCACCCACTTGGGATGACAGGAAGACGCACACACCTCCATCCACACCGCCCAGAACACCGCAGACTTGGCTCTTGGGCAAAATGACAAGTGCGCGCGCCGCAGGCGAAGAGAAAATTTGAGCGGGGCTCCTGTTCACACTCTTGTGTGGGCCCTTTCTTGGGGCCGCGCCTGCAGCGCGCCGTGGTTTCTTAGATTTTTGCGGAAATCGCTCGGCGTGGTTTCTTAATGGTACGATTTCTTAATGCCCGCAACCAGACTGTATCTCTGGGCCCCGAAAGGCATCTCCAGCAGCGTCGTTACGCATGCGCCCTCCCCTCCTGGGCGCATGCGCCTCACATCTCGCCAGAGCATAAGCTCTTGGTGTGCGACGAGACGAATTTTTCGCCATCGCCGCGAGCAGCAAGCCGCCCGCCGCAACAGCCGGAGGCATCGCTGCAGCACCAGCCGCGCCGCGGTCCCGCACCCGTCGACGAAGCTCCCCCCGCGGAAGACCGCGCGTAGCGACGCCTTGACGATCGAGATGAGCGCGCTCGAGGCTCGCCCACCTACTGCCCCTGAGAGTTGGTTACGAGTGGGTTGGGCGATCGGCTCCCCCCCTTGGGATCGAAGCTTCCACGACCTCACACCCAACATCACAGGCGGGATCAGACAGAGACACACACACACACACACACACACACACGGGCTACAGGGACTAAAGAAGGATTTTACAGGAAAGCTCAAAGAAAGAAAACATGCGTCGCTGCCGCTCGCCACCATTCCATCGACAGTCTAGTGAGCCGCATATCTGAATGAAGCAATCGGCATTCCCTCTCGCCCTTCTCTTCGCCGCGAGAGTCCATTCTCTGAGCCCGACGCTGCGGCTGCCGAGTCGCGCCGCGCTCAAAGTCGGCAGCCAGGTTGCGGCCGGGCAGTACGGCCGTATCCATCTCGCCGAGTGGGATGGTGTGCCTGCGGTCGCAAAGACAGCCTACGCTGCGCTCGCGGCAGACGCGGCCTTGGCCGGAGAGTACTTTAACGTTGAGCGCGAGGTCAACGAGGCCATTCAGAGGTCCAGCCCCGAGACAGAGCACTTTCCACGCTTCCTCGGCTGCGCTTCGTCTGGAGGCGACGAGTGGCTCGTGTGGGAGCGGCTAGCGGGCTGCTGCCTGGGCG
>NW_005197652.1:0-1529 GCF_000372725.1 Emiliania huxleyi CCMP1516 | reverse complement strand
GGTGCTGCTCGCGGCTCCTCCGTGCTGGGCATCTCCTCTGCCCCTGCCGCCGAGGACGCTTGTCTTCCACTCGTCCCGCCGCCGCTGTAGCTCGGGCCCACCAAGCTGGCGACACAGATGGCGATATTCAGCCTCCTCTCGTTGCCCGTTTGCCAGCCCATGTAGGTCTCGGGACTCTGGCCAAGTCATGAACACTCCATTCGTTGCGTTGGTGATGTCCGCCCATGCTGCCACCCCGCGCCTCGCCAGGCACCGCGCAAAGTCGCACGCACATTGCCCCTCGTATAGCATTGGGCCTCGCTCTGCTCGCTCCTTATCTGTCACTGCCCATGCACTCGGGCGCAGCGGGCCCCTTGCCCTCTCTCTCCATCCTGCTGTGGCGAGGGTGTCTGCTCCACTCCTCCACCTGGCCTTCAGGTACGCCTCGATGACGAGGTCATCTGAGAGTTCCTTCTCCCAGTCCCAGGGAGGCTTCCACTCGAGAGGGTTGTCGCTCCTGCAACCCAAGCGCTTCAGTGTGTGCGCGAGGCTGCTCTCCACAGCCAGCCTGGCTGGCTCTCCCTCCGTTGCACACAGCGCCCTGTCCACTTGATCCACCAGCGCAGCGACCGCATAGGTGTATGCGTGCTCCATCTCCATCCCTGCCCCCTCCTCTGCGTCGTACATCTGCAGCTTTGGCACTCCCACCGAGAATCTCCTGGCCCTGAGTGCTGAAGCCCTGACCTGCTCTATGGCCTCACAATCTTCCCACGTGATGACTGTTGACCTGCCATAGTATCCAATGATGCCGCTGAGTGCAAGCGCCATGTTGCGCCTCATCTGCTCCACGGTCAGGTGCGAGAGGTTCCCAACGAGCCATAGCGCGCGCTTGCAATCTCTCTTGACCCGTTCCCTCATGTCCTTCTGCCACTCGCCGTTTGCCCATCCGGTTCGCAGCTCGAAATCCCATCTCGTCTCAGAGTGTTGGGGCGTTTTATTTCTTTATTTAGCGTCCGCGCCGCGCTAAGTTCTGGCCAGCTCCTCCCTGGCCGGCGCCTTGAGCTCCTCGTGGCACGAGGCGAGGCAGCCGCAATGGCAGCAGTACTGCACCAGCCGGTGGTCGGTTACGACGGTCGGCATCGCGTACCCGGGACACGCGTTGCACTGCGGGCACTGCCCGCGATGCCGCCCCTCCAGGTCGACGCCGCTCGTGCCGCCGTACGCGCCTCCCGCCCGCCGCGCCGCCCGCAGCTCCTCCGCCGCCTGCCCGCCGATGCGGCTGTACTCGTCGTCGATGGCGGCGAGCACCGCCCGCCGCTCCGCCTCCACCCTCCGCTTCGCCCGCCGCGCCTCGCGCCGCTGGGTCGCGAGCTCCGCGCCGGGCAGGGTGAGCCTGTGTGGCGGTGCCGATGCTGAGCTCTCGGAGGTGTCTAGGAAGTGTCTAGGAAGTGTCTAGGAAGTGAGCCTGTGTGGCGGTGCCGCAGAGCCGAGGGCGGCGCGGACCGAGAATCCGGCGCCAGGGAGGACGCCCAACACGCTGCCGGGCGGCA
>NW_005197653.1:0-1529 GCF_000372725.1 Emiliania huxleyi CCMP1516 | reverse complement strand
CTACTGATCGCAGGCCGCGATTCATTGTGCATGTGTAGCCTAATCGCCGCGACCCAATCACGGCTAACCTCGGAATGTGACACCAGAATGGCTGTGCTGGCTCCTACACAGCCATCTTACCTAAGGATGGCTGAGCTAGCTACAGCGCAGCCATAGCCTCCAGGCCGATGGCTGCAATACACACAGGGCAGCCATCCTTGGTAGACATGGCTGGAGACGCACTACCGCAGCCATACCGCCCGCCTCGAGGTGAGCCCTCTTGGCTGAGCTGGCTTCATCGCAGCCATCTTGGGTAAGATGGCTGGGGGACAGCCATTTCAGCCATTTCAGCCATCTACTATGGCTGGGGCACAGAGATTGCAGCCATCCTCCAGAGCCATGGCTGGTGATAATTCGATGGCAGCCAATGGCAGCCGTCCCGCGAGGCCGGGGGCGGCAAGCGCGCAGCCATTTGTGCGTGTGGCGGGGGCCGCGGACGGCTGCCATCGAATTATCACCAGCCATGCTCCGGAGGATGGCTGCACTGACTGTGCCCCAGCCATAGTAGATGGCTGAACTGGCTTTGGCCCAGCCATCTTACCCAAGATGGCTGCGATGTAGCCAGCTCAGCCATGAGGGCCCGCCCCGGGGCGTGCGGTATGGCTGCAGTAGTGCGTCTCCAGCCATCCCTACTCAGGATGGCTGCCCTGTGTGTATTGCAGCCATCGGCCTGGAGGCTATGGCTGCGCTGTAGCTAGCTCAGCCATCCTTAGGTAAGATGGCTGTGAAGGAGCCAGCACAGCCATTCTGGTGTCACATTCCGAGGTTAGCCGGCAATGATGGTGGGCAGCTTCCAATCAAACTCAGTGTTCACGGTCGTGGCTCGGCGGCGTCAAGCGATCTTGAAAATCCGCTGTGCGCTTCTTAGCTCCCCGGCCCTGGATGTGAGGTTGATGACTGCACTCCAAGTGCTCCAAGGGGGGCATAGTCCCATACATCGAGATCTCTGCGGGACACCAGCCAGCCAGTAGATTTGTTGAGTGGAGATCGTAGATGCCGACCGATTAGAGATCTTCCACACACAGCATCTCTCACAAAACTCAGAGATCTTTAACTGAAGATAGAGATCTTGAGCCGCCATCGGCACCTCGAGATCTCAGGCCGGAGACGGAGATGTCAGCGCATTCACTTTCTGCAAAGCCATACATGGCCACGACCCGGCATGCAAGCTCGGTGTAGCCCTGAGCGGGATCACTCCTTTGCAGGTTCATAGAGATCTGGGGCTCACAGAGTCTCGCCGCAATAGCGGCGATACCGACTGACCCAGCGCTTATCCTTGCCAGCCGAGGCTCGCTCGCGACGCTTCATCCATCAGTCCCCGAGTGCCTCGTCAATGTGAGCGCCTCATACAGGCCGGGCGGCTACCAGCTAAATGCACACAAGCGCCTCGCACTCATGCGCCTGTGTGGGCTCGATGACCCCACCACAGCACAGGGCCGGCGCTTACTTGACGGCGCGCTGCGCACGCTGCGCAACACGTTCTCCTTTAT
>NW_005197654.1:0-1529 GCF_000372725.1 Emiliania huxleyi CCMP1516 | reverse complement strand
CGTGAGACAGAGACGTCTCACCAAAATTTCCGTTTAGCAGCAGAGCGCACTGGACCCAGCTCTCCCGCCTCTTCGCCGCCGCCCCCCCCTCCACCCTCGGCTCGTGTTTGAGCGGTACGCTCGAGGCGGTTGTGTTCACCGCGCCTTCGAGCCCAATACACCTTCGTCGTGTCGAGTGCTGGCGTTTGTAAGATGTGACCATGTTGAGTCTATCTTGTACTACCACACACTAAAAGCCGTATAGTGAGCCACTCACTCGGGCGTCTCGGCTGACGTTGATCGATCAGCGTTGATCTCCCTAGCCTATCGGTCCCCCGCTCGATCCTCGGATCGCTCGCTCGTCGAAATCGATCGACTGAGTCGTAGTCGTTCACTTTTCTTTTTTTTGAAAACGCGCGCCCGTCGCGGCAAAACTGTCAGGTCCGCCGCGACGCGTCGCCGCAATGGCGGGCAGCGACGTGGTGGAAGCCATGCGGCTCGCCCTCAAGCCATTTAACATCCAGAACCTCGTTTTGTCGGCCATAAATTCTCGCCACTGGAACGCTAACCGTACTTACTTACAGCTGCTGTCTTGTACAGAGATGCAAGCACCCCCCAGCAGCAGAGCGCTGCTGCTTGGGGGGGGGGTCGGCCATGACTTTAGATGTGCAGGGGGGGTAGCAAGCAATGTGCGGCCGCTCTGGGGTGGGTGTCTCCGAGCTTACTGCTGAACAAGTTCCTGGACTGTAATCGGACTGCACACGTGCGATGCAACATGTCAGGCTCCTCCACGTCCACCTCCGCGTCCGGCGGCTCGCTCCTTCACCTTGCCGCCCTTGCCGCCGCCGCCTCTGCCCCTGCTGCCATCCTTGTCACCATCGCCGCCCTTGCCGCCGCCTCCTCGGCCGCCCCCTCCTCGTCCGCCGCCGCCGCCTCCTCGGCCGCCCTTGCCGCCTCCCCCGCCGCCGCCGCCCTTGCCACCTCCCCCCCCGCCGCCGCCCCGCTTGGGCGGCTCCAGCATCCTCTTGCGCACCTTGACCGCGGAGCCCCCGCGCAACCCCACAGCCGCGATCATCTCGTCCAGCGCCTCCGCGCCCTCGATGCCTCCTTCTTCACGGTCGGCATCGACCGCCTCTGC
The DNA here is from genome assembly GCF_000372725.1 of Emiliania huxleyi CCMP1516. Classification (NCBI taxonomy): domain Eukaryota; phylum Haptophyta; order Isochrysidales; family Noelaerhabdaceae; genus Emiliania; species Emiliania huxleyi. The sequence continues at coordinate 412 of NW_005197654.1, read as the reverse complement.
GACAGCCATCAGCGACGCGTCGTCGTAGCCCGCATCCGCAAACGCATCCGCGTACTTGCCGAGCTCGAGCTCCGCCAGCAGCGCCGCCACCCCGCGCACGCCTCCCGCCACGCCAGCCTTGCGCCGCGCCTTCGCGTCGGCCGCATCGGCCGCCGCCGCGCGCGCGAGCGTCGCCTCCTTGAGTGCCGCCGCCTCGGCCGCCGCCGCCGCCGCCTCGGCGGCGCAACGCTCCTCGGCCTCCTCGCGCACCGTCTCACGCCGTGCGGCGACGGCGGCGGCGGCGGCCTGCGCCTCCTTCTCTCTCGCGGCCGCGCGCTCCGCCTGCTTCGCGGCGTGCTGCGCGTTCGCGCGCTCGAGCGAGCCCTTGGCCGCCGCGGCGCTCGCCTCCGCCATAAAAGCAAAAACGGTTTGC
>NW_005197655.1:12899-30686 GCF_000372725.1 Emiliania huxleyi CCMP1516 | reverse complement strand
GGCGACAGCTCACCGAGCGAGGAGCGAGGAGCGAGGAGCGAGGAGCGAGGAGCGAGGAGCGAGTCGGGATGCCCGGTCCCTCAAATCGCCAAGTCAAACAAGAAAAACCGCGCCGCTGGCCGACTCTCGGAAGTACGCTGTCTTCCGTGTCTAGGCGCACGCCCACGCCCTCAGCCTCGAACTGGCCCCGCTACCTGCCGCGCAAACTGGTTGGTGGGGGGGGGAGGCGGCGTCGCCGTCGGATCGTCGTAAGCAGTGCATGCAACTTTGGTCTTTGCGCCCAGAGCTCGTGGCGCGAGCAGATGCATGCGCGGTGCTGAGAACCTGGTTCTCCAGGAGGGGCAGGCCGCGAGGAGAGACCTCACACGAGCACTCAAGGCAGGGCCCCCAGGGGGTGCCGAGAGATCACACCGCCTTTTCGTGCTCCCTGGCTCCCTGCTCCCCCCTCGGTGCCCGGTGCACCCGACACACGGTGTCTCCTGAGACGCTTCCCTGTCCAAGTATAGTAAAATGTGATCTAGTATGCAAGTGCCATCTCAGAACAGCTGTGCATCTATAGATGCTTGTGGCGTCTAAGATGGAACGCGTAACAAAAGACACGGCGCGGCTATCTCCAGGACAGCCATCGCATCCTAGAATGCCCTGTGTACCCGAGACACATGGTATCTTTGAGATGAAAAGTGCGTCCTAGAATGCGTTTTTGCATTCTAGGACGCATCGGTAAACAAAGATGGGGGGGTCGCCCCCCCAGACGCGTCTAGCCGCCGAAAGGCGGAGGGGAGGGTGGGGTCTAGCGTGCCAGGCTGGTCGGGGGCGAGGGGGTGGCCACTGCTGCCGCCTCCTTTCAGGGCGGCGGGCCGCCTTTTGGGCCGTCCGACGGCGTTGATGTGGGGGTGAAAACACACAAGCCAAACACCCGAGGCGCGCCCCCCCGGCAGCCGCTCGTGCTGGCACGGGCAGTAAGCCTGCGGGATGCGTGCCTGCTCACACGTGCGGCTCGGCGGGATTTCGTCCTCCAACAGACTGAAGCGCCACTCGGCGACGCCCGTCGGCGGCGGCGGCGCGGCAGCGGAGGCGGCGGAGGCGGCGGCGGAGGCGGCGGCGGCGGCGGCGCGTGGGCGCACTTCGGAGCTAGTGAGACCGTGCCGCCGCGCGCGCGACGACTGGCGCTGGCCCGGGCGTCCGAGGAGGACGCCGCGCAGCGTGGCGTACAGGTCGTGGGCGGTGGACAGCCGCTGCGCGTTCGTGCGCAACCGCGCCACGTCGGGCACGAGCGCGCGCGGCACGAGCAGCCGCGCCCACGGCGCGCGCTGCTCCCACTGCGTGCCCAGGTCGAGGATCTTGGGTCCGTCCTGGACGCCGTGGTCGCCGTGCACGAGGACGAGCGTGTCGGCCTCCGGGCGGCGCAGCAGGCCGTCGAGGAAGTCGGCGAGGTAGCCGTCGTACGCGGAGAGCCCCGTCATGTGCTGCGCGAGGTCCTTGCCGTACTGCCCCTCGTGCACTACGTTCGCGCTGTAGACGGCGAACTTGGGCACGCCGTCCGTGTAGCGTCGCCACATCTGCTCGAGCTGCGTGAGCGGCCAGCGCAGGTGGGCGTAGGCAGGGGCGCCGTCCCCCGGCAGGAAGGACTTGTAGCCGCGGCCGCTCCGCTCTGAGAGCCGACAGTGCAGCGCGTGCAGCTCGTGATCGATCGCCGCGCGCACGCCGGACGCGTTGATGAGCCCGTCGACGGCCCACGGCGAGCCTGTGGTGCAGATCTCCTCACCGAAGTACGTCGCGTAGCCGCGCCGCCTGGCGATGGTTCTGGCGGCGGGGTTGTGCCGGGGATAGGTGGAATGGGGCACGCGGGGGCTGATGATCTGTGGTTCTCGAGGTTCTCGAGGTGGATATCCTTTGGCCGCGTTGGGTAGCGAGGATTGGTGTGATCTGTGGGCGGGACTGAGCTAGGACTGAGGAACCACCCAACCACCCTGACCGCCTCCTCGTGGGCGGGCTACTCGGGGTCGGTCGGGCCGAGATGCGAGAAGGGGGGGGGGGAGGGGCGAGCAACGGGCAGAGCCGACTCGACGAAATTTAAGGTTGTCCCGACACCTATGCGAAAAACTTGTCAGTGCCACATATGTAAGGGGTCATTAGCAATCAAACTGATGTACTCCCCAGCATTGTCTACACCGTTACTGTAGATGCGTTCAAGAAAAAAGACGCACGAAGTGGGCCTTGGGTGACTGTGGCGATCATCCCACTATTGATCGATGCTCCACGAGATACGACCTGTCACCCGTGGCTCCACCGCGGAGTGACATATCAGCTTGAACGACAGGCCAACTTGCAGCACCCAGCAGGTTAGGGAGGGGTTCAGAAGGGTTCAGAAGGGGTTCAGAAGGGGTTCAGAAGGGGTTCAGAAGGGGTTCAGAAGGGTTCACACCATGATGCAACCGATTGGTTGGCATCCGTAGAGTGAGAGGCGCCAGGGGCCCAGCGCGGCGCCCCTTGAGTGCTTTATACCGGATTTTGATGTTAGTGGCAAAACCGCGGAACCGAAAATGGCGTTTAATTTTGCGCCCCTGCTGCGCCCCGCCTGCGGCGGCGCTGCGCGCCGCTTACGCGCGCTGCGCGCTTTCTTTTCTATCTTTTCACACTGTAATTTTACCAAAAAAATGCCCTTTTTTGCTCTCTTTTGTTGGCGCGCCTTCGCGCCGATGACGCTGCCTCTCTCCCTCCTCCTGCTCGCCTCGGACGCCCGCCCGCGGCTTCTCGCGAGCGAGGTCTCGTCCCAGCCAGTGCGTCAGCCCGTGGAGCGGCGCGTCCTCCCGTACGAGCCGCTCCTCGTCAACCGGGAGCGACGCGGCCGCGACCAGCGCCACTCGTGGGTGCGCGGCGTGGCGGCGCTGCACCCGGCGCTGCGGCTCTCGGCTGCGGCGGCGGCGCTCGCGCTCGTCGCCGCTCGCAGCGGCCTTGGCGACGACGTCTGCCTCGCGCTGCGGCTCGGAGGCAGCCTCCTCGCCTGCGCCGCGGCGCTCGAGCTCGGTTCGGCGGCGGCGATTGCGGCGGCGGCGGTGTTGGTGGCGGTCGTGTCGTGGGTGCGCGGCGAGCGGGAGGAGTCGCGCGACTTTGAGCTGACCGAGCTCGGCCTCGCTGCCGCCGCCTCGAGCGCGTCGTATGCTCCGCCAGGCCGCCTTCTGCTAGTGATGCTCCTGCTAGTGATGCTCTGCTGGTGATGACAGTGAAAGAGGCGAGAAACAGCGAAGCCATGACTGAGGCACCGGAAGCTGTGGGTGGGCGCAGGAGCGGAGAGACGGCCACACGGGGATCAACAACAACAACAACAACAACAACAACAACAACAACAACAACAACAACAACAACAACAACAACAACAACAACAACAACAACAACCACACACACACACACACACACACGCACACACACACACACACACACACACACACACGCACGCACGCACGCACGTATACAAGGCACGCACGCACGCACGCACGCACACAGAGAGAGAGGGAGAGAGGACACGAAACAAGACACTCAGCCAGCTGGGGCTGTCCAACACTGACCCCGTGTGGACTTGAGGCGAGCAGGCGGCCGGCCGGAGTAGCTGTCAAGAGCTGTGAAGAGACGCTGTTCACACCTCCACCCGTGCGGGCAGGCGGCCGGCTGGAGGAGCTGCACGCGAGGGGCGTCGACTCGCGCAACTGGAGAGAGGACCGCTCTCTGTCGACAGACGTGGTCGCGGTGCTGTACAACAGGCACACCCAGACCTGCCATGTGGAGGTGTGAACAGCGTCTCTTCACAGCGGTGCTGTACAACAGGCACACCCAGACCTGCCTGGTCGCCTTCCGCGGCAGCGCCACCCTCGGCGACTGGAAGTCAAACGTCCACCACGTGCTACCGGGCAACGAGCGCGACTCGACGCCTCCAGGAAGTGTCTAGGAAGTGTCTAGGAAGTCGCTAGGTGCTTCCGGGCAACGAGCGCGACTCGACCGCCTTCCGCGCGGCGCTCGAGGTCGCGCGGGCGGCGCAGCTAACCCTAACCCTAACCCAAACCTTGACCCTAACCCTAACCCTAACCCTAGGTCGCGCGGGCGGCGCAGCTGCGGTATGCGCTGTACCGCCGCATCCGGCTGACGGGGCACTCTCGCGGAGGCGAAGACCCAAGAGACACGAGAGGACACGAGAGGACACGCGATGACACGAGAGGACACACACGAGAGGACACGAGATGGCCCGAGAAAAGAAGAGGGCACGGCAGAGGACCCGAGACGGCACGAGATGACACGAGATGATCCGAGATGACCCGTGATGACACGAGATGATCCGAGGTTGCACGAGATGTAGGCACGATGGCGGACTGGGTCGGCAGGCAGCTGGGCCTGCCCTCGCTGCAGATCAACCCCGGCATGGGCGTGAAGCTGTTTCGGCGAGACGACGACCCTGCGGTGGAGTCGCTCACCGCTCGCTCCTTTGACCTTGTGTCGGTGATGGAGGCGCTGCACGCGCGAGACCGGCGAGTCGTCTTTCGGTGGCCTCGCCACGCCCTCCTCTCCGCCGCCCTGCACCTCCTCCTCCTCGTCGTCTCGCTCGCCGCCCTCCTCGCCTCCCCCGCGCCGGGGTGGGCCCGCACCTCTGGCGCCGCCGGCGTGGTCGCGGCGCTGCTCGCGTACGCCTACTGGATGCACTCGGTGCTGCGGTTCACGCCACGCTGAAGCGGTAGTGCCGCACTAGTAAAGGCTAAAGCCGTAGCCCGTAGTGCTGTGGCGTGTGGGTACTCTAGAGCTAGAGGAGGCTTTTTTTTTAGAGCCTTTAGGTCGCGCCAGCCCTGCGTTTTGTGTGTGCTTGTGTTCTGTGAATGCAATCCGCCGAGTTCACCTCTTCACGACATGGTCATGCGTTTGCCGAGAATAAACAATAATTCAAACGTAAGTTTCGAATACAACAGCTACACTCGTAAGTGCGCCACAGCCCACACACACATCCTATCATTATATTAACGCGTTCCACGCTCTCGTCCCTGGAAGAGCGGGCGGTGTGCAATCATGCCTCTCATCCGAATGGCCATCCGCCGGGCCGTCCGGACCCACCCCCAAACCCGCCCCCTTTGCCTCCCGCCATCTCCTGCTTGAGCTGCTCCTCGAGGCTGAGCGCGGGCTCCCCCTCCTCCTCCTCCCCCTCCTCCTCCTCCTGCGCCGCCTCCGCCACCGTGTCAAACGGGTTGGGCAGCGAAAACGGCATCCCGAAGGCCGGCTTCGCCTGCGGTTCTGGCGCTGGCGGCGGCGGCGGCGGAGGCGGCGGCGGCGGCGGCGCCTCGAAGGGGTTCCCGAAGCTCATCCCAAACGCCTGCTGCTGCTGCTGCGGCGGCGGCGGCGGCGGAGGCAGAGGCGGAGGCTGCTTGCGCGGCGCTTTGGTTGGCGCGACTGAGCCGAAGTACTCGATGGTGACGTCCTTCTTCTGGCACCTCGCAACGCACGCCGGCACCCGCCTGCCGTCCACGACCACGTCGCAGACTCGACAGTGGCCCTCCATGCATGAGTATTTTATTGGGATGCCCGACTGCCGCGCCACGTCGGCCAGCTTCTGTCCCTGTGCAAACGCAGCCGGCGGCGGTCTCGGCGTCTCGTGCGTGGGACGGAGCCTCGGGTGCGTGTCGCGCGGGCGGCAGAGTGTGTGAGCTAACGGCTGTCTCAAGCATCTTTGTTTTGCCGGCACGACCTGGGAGGTCGAAACGGGCTGCTGCTCCCAAAAGTTGTCGGGCTTGGGGCCCTTCCAAGTAATCGTCTTTAGCTCCACCTCTTTGCTCAGGCCGGCGCCCTCGCGCTTCCCGAGCGTCTCGTCGTTCTTCATTGACTCTGCGAGCGCGTCGAAGAGGCCCATGCGGACTGCGGCGCGGCGGTGTGCGGAGGCTACGGAGCGCGGGCGAGTGGCGGCGAGGCCGGATGCCACGGAGCGCGGGCGAGTGGCGGCGAGGCCCAGCAAAAGGGCGACGGCCATTTGGAGGAAGACCACTTCCGCGACGCTTCGCTCTTCCTGGTGTCCTGTCGGTGTGTGTCAAAAAGAATTTCAAAACCAGAGGTATTCTGCGGGGGAACCCCAAAGCGCGGAGCCAATCGGTGAGCATCGAGCATCAGCTCCGAGTAGAGGGTGCGTCCGCCGCTAGGAGAAACCCAGGGAGCGCGGACCTCCTGAGACGTTTCGCAAAAGCATGCATGCGGGGCGACGCTGCCTCTTTGCCGCTCGCTCGAGACGTGCGTGGCCGTGGCTCCGCGCAGCTCGTCTTTTCGCGGCTTCCAAAGAGCTCGAGGCGCTGCAGAGGCCGATTGCACGGAGCACGCTAAAGGCTACACACTCGCACGTGACTTGCAGAGTGGCTCTCCCAGGCACTCACCCCACGGCAGAGGCACGCCAGCCCCGGGCAGCCGGCCGTCGCTCGCCTAAGCGCCTAAGCGGCCTAAGCGGGGGGTGCTCTTAGGGTGCTTAGGCGCTTAGGCGGCCCTTGCGAGCGTGGCGGCGTCGTAAATACAAGTGACTCCGATGACACTCACAATGCTCCTGCTAGTGTCATGGAGGGGGCAAAGCCGTTATGAAGAGCGCGAGAGCGAGCGCCGAGAGGGCCCAGCTTCTGAGCAGCAGCCCGCCTGATCATGCAGCCCACTTGCCGATTGCTCTCCGACGCCGTGCCGAGCGAAACCTTTTCCTTCGAAGCCCGGCGACGTAGCCGGGCGAGCGGAATAGGGCAGCCCTAAAGAGCACCTTGAGGCCGTTCAATAGAGCCCGTGTTATAGTCGAGGGTCGATCGCCGGCCGGCGCAGTGCTGCTCTGACCGCTCCGCCAGGCCGCCGCCGGGCCGCGCCGCGGAGACGTGCACATAGGCAAGTTGGTATTTTCATGTATGAACTTCAAAATAACATTGGCTAATCTAATCCTACTCATCGCAACGCGCCAGGAACACCCCCACACTATAGGGGGTCATTGTGTAGCCCTGCTTAGAAGGAAAAGGTTTACTGCATTGGTCCGGCCGATGGCTCACCGTGTAGTCGGCCAGAGCTCTCGGGCGGGAGTCAGCTTGGCTGGCGCGCGCACTGCATGCGGAAAGGAGCAAAACTCATTCTATAGCTCACAGACCTCTCGTAAGGGAATGCGTACCGCACGTTGCGGCTGCGCCCGCGGCTTCACAGATCACACCGGACCACACCGCCTCGGCAGTTCGCACATCTGACTTATAGGAGCTCGGCTGGTTCGTGTGTCAGAAACTGAGACCGAGGCCACCACCGACGGAAAAACGACTCGTTCACAAAGACGTCGTCCATCACGTGGTTTGCAGTCGTCCCGCGCGCGGCGATCATCCCGGCGTAGCTCATGCCAGCCCGAAGCAGCCGCCGGAAGATCGGTGCTCGATGACCGTCGCCGCGCGCCTGGGGATCACGATGAAATGGGGGTCACGGAAATATACGCGAGCGACGTGGTGGGCGTGTGGGCTGACTACTCAGTCTCGGCGGTGAAGGGGGTCCCAGCGGTGCAGCACGGCCAAGGTCGCGCCTCGCGCCTCCACCACAAGTACCCCGAGCGAGAGCGTGCGCCCGAGAGCGCGCGCGAGAGTGTTGATCACGCTCAGCTCACACCCCTCGCAGTCGAGCGAAAAGAAGTCGAGCCGCCGCACGGCGAGTCTTGCCAGCGCTTCGTCGAGCGGCACGCACGGGACTTGGATCGAGCCCGCTCTGTGGGTGTGGCGCCCCGTAGCGCGCTCAGCAGTTGTCGTGCCCCGCTGGATTCTGCCCCCATAGAATCCGCTTGCGGTGAAAGGCACAAAGCTGTACTCCTCACACACCGCTGCGTTGATCTTGACAGCGTTTGGCCGTGCTTGCAGCAGCTTCTCAAAGGATGCTGGGCTCGCCTCGACTAAAACCCCGGTCCAGTTGAGGCAGCGGTCAAACACGAGCGTTGTTGACTCCACCTCCCCGTCGCCGCCGCCTAGCTCGAGGTAGGTCGGCTGCCCAAGCGCCGCCAACGGCCTGCCGCTGTCGCGGTCGGTAAAAAAGGAGCGGAGCACCGCAGCGTCCTCGCCTCGCGCCGAGGAGCATGGCATGTACCGACCCGTGAACGGAGGGCTGCGCATGGCGTGCGGGAGGCGCCGGAGGAGCGAGCTGTGTACTACCCGAGAGGGCAGGAGCTCGGGCACCCAGCCATGCTTCAACACGGCCGCCAGCGGGAGCGACTCGCCATCGCCGAGGTTGACCGTGACGTTTGAACCCCGATGTTTGAGTCCTCGAGCCGTCCTGCAAGGGAAGCAAGGCACAGTCGGCCAGGAAAGACGATGCCCACTAACTACTCAGCGCCCGAACCGTACCTGCACCGCTGCATAAGCCAGGTGCGGTTGATCCCGGGGCGAGTAAAGATGTCGGTGTAGTCGAGGCTGGATGGACTTGCGAGCTCACGCTCGTCCTTCACCACAGCTGAACTATGAAACACCTCGTCCGCTGGCAAGCGGGCGAGTCCATCGATGTTACAATGGCTGCAGCCGCGCTGGACGGTGGTTGGCTCTCGCTCCCACTTGCTGTGTGCGCTCTGCCAAGCGGCAAAGCTCTCACAGGGCTGCTGAAAGGAGCAGATCCGCGCGTTGTCGAGCACCTTCGCTGGCGTCATTGTCTCCGCGTCGTGCAGGTCCGCGCACGCGGTGGGGAGGAGCAAGAGAACAAAGTGCCGGTGGATACGTCTTCTGCAGAACAAAGTGCCCGTCGGTGCCCGCTGAAAGAAAGAATTTTCCAACCCACAGAAAGAATCCTCCAATCCCTCCCTTGGGTTATGCTGCTGCTGCTGCTGTTACCTCCGGTCCACACGGGTACTCCCGTGGGATATCCGCGTTCTTTTCTTTCGAAAGAAAGAAAGCAGACACAAACCGCGCAAAAAAGTCGTCGAGGTCAAAAATAATTTCTAGCTTTCGCCCTCGCGCGCCCGGGGTTGGGGCGAGGGAGGCTGGCGAGAAAAAAGAATTTGTCGGGTGCCCAAGCAGTGGCTTTGGTTATCCTGCGTCGACGGCGTCGACGCTGACCTGGATATCCCGCAAAAAGAGCGCCTAACCTCGTCTCATCGTCGATGCTGCTATGCATCTTCTACACCGCGCTCGCGGTGCTCGGTCTGGGCTCATCGGCCTTTGCGCTCTCCTCATGTGGGTGTGGCGGCCTATCCGTGCCGGTGCGGGCAGAGCTGCGTGCGGTGCGGCACACCTCTGACGCCAAGAACGACGCGCTGTCAATCGACGGTTGCCCGGGGCACGTGAGCTGGAAAGACGCACCCTTCCCCAACGCCCTGGAGCCCGAGGAGCCGAGCCGCGTGCACTGGCTTCGCTCCCTCTTCACGCAGCAGGAGGCCGCCTCCGTGGTACGATTGCTGACACCAGCCGTTTTCAGCGCCGCTGCCGACTCAACGGATCACCTGCCGGCCTTTGAGCTCTACCTGCTTGGCGGAGGCAAGCCGGCCGCTGGAGAACCGGGGGACGCGGGACGGCTCGAAGCCGTCCGCTCGCTGGTTCTCCCGCGCCTGGTGGCGTGCGTCACGCCCTTTGTCCGAAGCAAATTCGGGTGCGCCGAGTGCCTGCCGTGCATCTCGCTGGCTCGACGGTACACACCCTCGGAGCGCACCCTCGTGCGGCCGCACCGCGATGCGCTCGCACGCGTGACCGTAGTAGTGGAGCTGCAGCCTGCAGACGGCTCCTCTCCCGCTGCGGCGGCCAAAGCGGGTGGGCTATTCATCCAGAAGAGCGAGGACTCGAATGTGAGCATGGTGCCAATGCGCGCGGGCGATGCGTTTCTCCATGATTACTCCCTAATGCACGGAGTAAAGCTATCGTGCGAGACGTGTACCCGCTATTCGCTCGTCGTGTGGTATCGCGAGGACGGCGAGCGCTGCGCGGCTGGCGGCGGCGTCGAAAGCGCGACGCGCATGTACCGCCGCTCGGCGAGGGCTGGGGTGCGCATTCATGTATTCCAACTATCTCCAGCTATCTTCATTGTATTCGTAGCCTGCACAATACCGAATTCACGCTCTGACGTGGGTGTATTCACGTAGGTGCCCGAGGGTCTTTACACCTGGGCGAGGCACGCATTACAGATCGACTTTGATGGCAACTATGCAGTGGGCGCAAACGCCCTGGCAGTGGTGCGATCGGAGCCAAGTGCGAGCACCGCCGATGCCACCTTCATCGTTCGCGAGGCGCTCGAGTTTCTCTCGAGAGCTGTGACGGAGCACGTCCACGGCGACGCGTGCGTGTTTCTTGCCGAGCTGCATCTAAAGGGCGTGCCAGGGGCGCTCGAGCCGGACGCCACGACTGCAGAGCGCTATCGGCAGCGCGCAAGAGGCATGGGCGGCAGCGAACTCGCTGCGTGGGAGAAGACGCGAGGAGAGGAGCTCGACAGGGCGTTGCAAGAGCAGCACCCAGTTGCTGCCGGCGATGCTGCGGGCGTGGCGAAAGTCTGCCTCTACCAGTTTGATGACCGAGCGGACGAGGCCCTGGGCAGTCAGATCAAGCTCACCGAGCTGAATCGCCAACGGTCAGAGCCCCCGACAGCACCACCTGACAGCACCTGACAGCAACAGCCCAACGTCTGACAGCAGAAGCAGCCTGACAGCTCCGACAGCTCCTCGACAGGTGCGAGGCGGACCCGGCGTGCATACGGCACACCTTCCAGCGGACGACCGCCGCGGGCATTCCACCGTGGTACGCGAGCACACCATCAAACTATTAGCCTAATAACGTAGCTAATTATTAGCGTGTACCTAATAACGTTGTTATTAAGCATTCTTAGCCAAGGCCCCGCGTATTAGCTGCTAATAACAGCCTGATAATCTGGGCTTGGGCTATCAAGTCGGTTATTAGCTGCTAATATGGACTATCAGCTGTGCTAATATAGGTGGAGCAAGGTGTACCTCGTACGCGAGCAACTGCAGAGCGTGCCCGACTGCGACGTCGTCGCTTGGCTTGACACCGACGCCGTGGTGAACGCGGCGCCGTCCGCCATCGCGGCGCGGCTTGGGAGCGCGAGCATGCTCATCTCGCGCGACCTGCCCATTTATGGCGACTGCGCGGCCGCCACCTGCGGCGACGACGACTTCAACGCCGGTGTCTGGGCCGTCCGCAACTCTGTTGCGGGGCGCAAGCTGATGGACGCATGGTGGGAGCTCTTTCGGGCCGACGCGTACAACCTCACACCCAACATCCCAGGCGGGATCAGAAGGGGACTCCACACCGGACACCGCCCGGGCACAGCCCCCCTACCCGTCGGATCGCACAGAGGGCCCCCTCGGAGCAGCCCACACACAATCACGCATCGGCAGATTGAGTGCCTGAGTCAGGCAGACAGCACAGACAAGAGGAGAGAGAGGAGAGGAGAGAGAGAGAGAGAGGAGAGAGGAGAGGGTGAGGGTGTGAACACACGTGAGGAGTGGGGGAGGGTGTCTGTGGTGGGCTGTAGTCCTACTACGTGGTGACAACCACGCGCCCCTCAGGAGCTTAAAGTAGAGTGTTTGGGTGTCAAAACACCGGGTCGGCGCCAGGCTTATCTCTCTCTCTCTCTCTCTCTCTCTCTCTCTCTCTCTCTCTCTCTCTCTCTCTCTCTCTCTCTCTCTCTCTCTCTCTCTCTCTCTCTCTCTCTCCCTCTCTCTCTCTCTCTCTGCTTTCGCGCTGCCGGGTTTTCTTTTTTCTTTCCCATTATGCGAGCTACCCTCTCTCGACTTCTGGCACCGCCACCGCCACCGCTGACTGGGAGACGGACTAGCATGCTCCTCCTCCCGACGATCGTGGCCGCAGCCTTGTCGCCGGGCGTTCCCGGCGCGCGCCGCGGCGCCGTCCATAGCGCCGTGTCACGCCTCGCCATGCAGCAGACCTCGTCGCCGAAGGGCGTCGTGATCACCGGCGGCGCTGGCGGCGTCGGCTACGCCTACGCGGACGAGTTCCTGGCGCGCGGGCACTGGGTGGTGATCTGCGACGTCAAGGACCCGGAGCCGGCCGTGATGGCGCTGCGGCAGAAGCACGGCGGCGGCCTCGGCCGCATCTACGGCTGCACCACCGACGTCTCGTCTGCCGAGTCTGTGGGCGCTCTCGCGCAGTTCGCAAAGGAGCAGATCGGGACGGTACACTACTGGATCAACAACGCGGGCATCAACGGCGGTCGCCGTCCCTTCACCTCCCTCTCCACCCAGACCGTCGAGGCAGTCGTCAAGGCTCGCGCCGTCCACTTTCTGCGCTGCGCCTGAGACTCGGCCGCACTGCGCCTGACGCCGGCCGGTGCGGGAGCAGGTCAACCTGATCGGTGTGCTCCTCTGCACCCTCGAGGCCATCAAGCTCATGCGAACGCAGGTCCGCCAGTCGCCCCGCCCGGCCCGTGCGATCCGAGAAGCGCGCGCTGAGAGAGTGCGCATGGGGCGGCACTCGCGGAGAAGCCGCGGGCGCGTGCGCTCACCGCCGGCGCCCGCGCCCGCAGCGCGGCGTCGAGTCGCACGTCTTCAACACCGTCGGCTCCGGCGTCAAGGGCGGCGGCACTCCTGGCTACGCCTGCTACGGCGCGAGATTTAGCCGAGAGGCAGCCGGGAGGCAGCCGGGAGGCAGCCGGGAGGCAGCCGGGAGGCAGCCGGGAGGCAGCCGGGAGGCAGCCGGGAGGCAGCCGGGAGGCAGCCGAGAGGCAGCCGAGAGGCAGCCGAGAGGAGAGAGGCAGAGGCACTCCTGGCTACGCCTGCTACGGCGCACAGAGCACGCGCGGCACCATTCCTCCCTTCCGCGCGTCTCTCGCCCGCCCGCGACTGCCGCCCTTGCGCGGCGCCTCTTTTTGCGCGCACAGGCGCGCGTGTGTGTGGCGGTGTGGGTAGGCGCGACGAAGCGCGGGCTGCCGCAGCTGACCGACTCTCTCGTCAAGGAGCTCGACGACGGGGTGGAGGGGGACGAGCCCGACGACAGCTGTGAACAGCGTCTCTTCACACCTCTGGCTGTGAACAGGTGGAGGGGTACGAGCCCGACGAGGCGGCGCGCGGCGCAAAGGCGACCCGAGAGACGGACGCGGCCGAGAGGGCAGCTTCTGGGCTCACAGCACACGCACGCCCACGCCCTGCCGCACCCGACCGCGCAGGTGAACGTGCACACGCTCTCGCCGGGGATGGTCTTCACGGACTTGCTGCTCAACGACTCGACGCCCAAGCTGCGCAAGTTCCCGTTCGGCGTGCTCGCTGCCCAGCCCCCCGAGGTGGCGCAGGACCTGGTGCCAAAGATACTCGCGACGAGCGGCAACGGCCAAAAGGTCGAGTTCCTCACCACGGACCGCATCCTGACCAAGTTTTTCGAGCGGTTCGTGCAGGGCAAAAAGTCCGAGTACATTGATGACAACGGCAATGTCATCAAGGTACCGGGCGCCCAGTACCTCGACAACGGCGTGCGCGTCCAGTATTAGCGGAGGTAGGAGTTGCGCGAGAAAGCGCAGATCAGAGCTGGACACCTGTGTACAGTGCACGGAGCTTCAGCCCCTGTAGCGACCTAGCGAATCGCGGCGTGTCGCTGTGTAGATGCGCAGTGACCTGCTCGCGAGTGATTTTCCGTTCGAGGAAAACTCGCGCGCTCAAATACCCGGGGTATTCGTGACCCAGCACCTCAGGGGATGTGCGCCGGGGCCCCTGGAACCTGGTTTGTGGAGCTCCCAGCTCCCACACCTGTCTAGACCCAGTCCTGAGCCTGTCCAGACAGCGTCCAGACATTGTCCACAGTCCAGACAGCGTCCAGACACAGCGCGTTAGAGGGTGCGCAGCGTCCGAATCTAAAATCTGAGGATTCAGGATTCAGGCATCGCTTCAGTGGGGCCAAAGTGAGTTTATGGATGTGTGAGAACGGTACGGGACACGAGGAGTCACGCGGACCGACTCGTCGGTGACTCTGCTGCACGGCGTTTCAGAATTTTCCTCAGCGTGAGCGAGACGTGGAAGAGTGCCACCGTCGGGTAGGACGGGTCGGCCCGGAGCATCAGAGTAGCCGTCGTGGTCGCGGCGAGCAGCGCCGGCCACTCCGGCGCCGCGTCGGCAACATGGGAGCATGTCCACCGCCACTTCGCGGTCGCAGCGCTGTTTGTCGCCCGAAACGCCGCATATCCCTCTGGCGGGCCAAAGATCGACTCGCATGTCGATTTTGACTCGACGGCGGCATGGAGGCATCACGTCTCCATGCCGCCGTCAAGTCGGAGCCAGTCTGCGGCGACCACAGCGCTCACCGCAAGCTGAAATCCCACACCGGTGGATTTTGGGCGCTGCGCACCCCCTAAGCCGCCGCACGTGTGTGTGTGTGTGTGTATGTGTGTGTGTGTGTGTGCAAGCGCCGTCGCAACTGCCATGTCGGCAGGTTGTAGGCTGGTGCTCTCGCCCCGCTGGCGGCGCGGACCGGTGCCGCGGCTCCGAGCCCTCCTGTGGGCCCGCGGCGGCTCGCCGTCGCGGTGCCGAACAATGTCATCGGTCCGGATTCATCCCGGCGTGCCGCCGGTGACGCTTCTTCGCCGAAATTTTGCTCAAGCTCTTTGTCGACAAAGCTGTGCCCGAGCTCCTGCTGCTCGACTGCGCGGCGGAACCGGCCCCTGGATGCTGAGATGTGAGGCGCCGGCACCGGGGCTACAACGCGGGGCCATCTCCGGGCTGTCTCGGGCAACCTCAAAATTGGCGCCTCTCTCTGCTGCTGCTGCTGCTGCTGGTGCTGCTGCTGCTGCTGGTGCAGATGCTGCTGCTGGTGCGGCTCGGCTCTCCGACTCGACTCGCCGCGGGCGTCGCGGGCATCTGACGCGGCGGGCGGCGTCGCGGGCGGCAGCGATCGCGGCTCGACGGTGGAGGCGGAGGGTGGTGGCTGTGGTGGACCTTTGAGTTTATTTAATGGTCGAGTACGAGGACTGGGGGGTCAACCGGGAGGCAGGGGGTCAACCAGGCGACGGAGGACCGTGGGCCATCGCGGGGACGGGCCCGCCGGAGGCGCGCCCGGTAGATCCGGACGGTCTCACCCGGTGGGAGGCACTGAGGCGTCTAGGACGCTCCACTCTACCTTAAGCTCCTGAGGGGCGCGTGGTTTTACCCACGTAGTAGGACTACAGCCCACCACAGACCCACCCTCCCCGCTCCACACGCGTGCAAACTCCCTCACCCTCTCCCCTCTCCTCTCTCTCTCTCTCTCCTCTCTCTCCTCTCCTTGTCTGTGCTGTCTGCCTGACTCAGGCACTAATTCTGCCGATGCGTGATTGCGTGTGGGGCTGTGGGCTGCTCCGAGGGGGCCCTGTGCGATCCGATGGGTAGGGAGTCTGTGCCCGGGCGGTGTCCGGTGCGGAGTCTCTCTCTGATCCCACCTGTGGTGTTGGGTGTGAGGTCGTGGACGCTTCGATCCCAAGGGGGGGAGCCGAGCCCACTCATAACCAACTCTCAGGGGCAGTAGGTGGGCGAGCCTCGAGCGCGCTCATCTCGATCGTCAAGGCGTCGCTACGCGCGGTCTTCCGCGGGGGGAGCTTCGTCGACGGGTGCGGGATCGCGGCGCAGTCAGTGCCGTGGCGATGCCTCCGGCTGTTTGCGGCGGGCGGCTTGGATGCTGCTCGCTGCGATGGCGAAAAACTCGTCTCGCCGCACACCAAGGGCTTATGCTCTGGCGAGATGTGAGGCGCAACCATGCGCCCAGGAGGGGAGAGGGCGCATGCGTAACGACGCTGCTAGAGATGCGCGAATTCGAGGCGCCGTGCGACGTTTGAGGCGGACAGCCCTAGGCGACACGGCGTCTGTGCTCGTGTTTATTGTGCTCGTGTTCAAGCAAGAAGCATCAGTGCGGGTACATGCGGTCCTACCACTGCACACAGTGCTTCCCGGACCCGAGCCAGGTTGGCTACGCGATCTGCAGCCCGGTCGGGACAAAAGCTGGCGACCCTCACCGGCTTTGCCAAGCACCTGCTCGAAGAGGAGCCGTCGCATCGGGCACAGCAGCACCCCCCCGCCGCGACGCGGCGATCGTCCATCGCCGTACCGGCGACCTGAGCCTGCGCCTGCGCCGGCAGCGGCGGCGCCGGCCGCCGCGGCGCCGGCAGCCGCAGTGCCCCGTGCGCGCCGCCGCATCATCTAGAGGTGAGACGGGGTGAGTGGCGAGTGTGCGGCGGCCGGAGGGCGCGTCAGACGACCGCGAGGGCGGCCCACATGCGGAGTGACTTTTAGAAGTCACCCCGTTTCGGGCGTCTCACCGGCGTACTTGAGGTGCTTCAGACGGACGCAGTGGGCTGTCGGCAAGGTAGGTGAGTGTCTAGGGGTCATCTCTAGGCTGGTTAGCCTTGATTTTGATCAAAGATCGGCGCAAGAAACGGTCGCGATGCCTCGTGTTTGAAGAGTGACTTCTCGAAGAGGGGTACCCGGAGAATCCCCAGCTGCGGAAACGTAGTGTCGCTCAAGAGGTGCGATACTGCGGGGGAGTGTAAGGTGCCTATACGGGCTTCCAAAGACATGCGCTTTGGAGCCACCCCAAGTTGAACCTCTGGCGTTTTGTGAGAGGGCGGTCAACTCCGCCCGGCGAGCTGTGACCAGTCAGCAGCAGAGAGGATGAAGCGCAAGCATTCCAACACAGCGGCGCTGGCGAACACCCACACGGACACTGCTCCTCCGCCAGCGGCAGCAGCGGAGCCGGCGGCGAGAGAGCGTGTGGCGGAGGGCTTGAGCTTGCACCTCTCCAGCAACAGCACCGGGTACAGGGGCGTGCGGGAGCACTCTGGCCGCTTCCAGGCGCAGCGCATGGTGGACGGGAGGGCGGACTACCTGGGCACCTTCGGCACGGCGGTGGAGGCGGCGGTGGCGTACGCGCGGGCTGCCGGCGAGTACCAGCCTCCGGCGGTAGCGACGGAGGCGGAGGGCTTGCGCCTGCACCTCTCGAGCAGAGGCAGGACCGGCTACAAGGGCGTGTATATTCACAGAGGGCTGATGACTCCGGCCCAACGGATGGACGCGCCGCCGCGTGTCGTGCTGGGACTGCCCTTCTTTGCGCAGGTGGACGGAAGACCCGCGCAGGGCTTAGGCTCTTACGCCACGGCGGTGGAGGCGGCGGTGGCCTACGCGCGGGCGGTCGGGGAGTACACGCCTCCACCTCCGCCACCGGCAGCAGCCGAGCCAGCGGCGGCGCCAGCAGCGGCAGAGCCAACTACGCAGGCTCCGGTGACGCAGGCCCGGTGGCGGCAGAAGCGTGTCCACGACACGTCCTGGCCACCCCCCCCATAGGCAGCCAAGGTGATGCGCGTCGCCAAGGCTGAGCAGCAGCGGCGGCTGCAGGAGCAACAGCGGCAGCATCTGCAGGAGCAACAGCGACGGTTGCAGGAGCAGAAGCCGCTGCTGCAGGAGCAACAGCGGCGGTTGCAGCAGGAGCAACAGCGGCGGTTGCAGGAGCAGAGGCGTCTCTTCGAGGAGGTGGCCAGCCACACACACACACACACGCACCGCTCACCCACGCGCACTGGGCCTTGCACTTTTCATGCCGAGGGGCTCCTGTCGCCTAGACGTGGAGTCGCGAGGGTCGCCCCCCCCCTTGCCCCACCATTTTGTGTGTGAGGGGACGTTTGCACCTTACCTTGCCTTAAGTTGTCAACTGTCTCAACGTTCGCTCCTGGTTCTCTCTGTTCTATGTTTCTTAATTTGTCGAATATCCTTCTCCAGTCTCCAATATCATTTTTTTCTTCTCTCGTTTACTCTCTTTCTCTTAGTTGGTCTACTTCCCTCTTTGCACTCATTTGTAATTTCTTTCCGATGCTCCTATTACTTTT
>NW_005197655.1:2500-12799 GCF_000372725.1 Emiliania huxleyi CCMP1516 | reverse complement strand
AGGCGATGCGCGTCGAGCAGCGGAGGCGGGCCGCAATCGAGGAAGGGAGGCCCAGAAGCGGAGTACATCTTCTCGTATCCCAACCAGCGCTCGAGAGGACACGTACTCAGCCGCATTCGGCCTTGTTCCGCTGCTTTCGCTGTGCTCGTAGCCCCTCGTATTCACGCGGTGCTACGAATGCACTGCACGAGACCGTCCTCCCGCCTCGAGGTTGCGTGTTCGCCACGTAGGACCAGAGGCGACTCTTCGAGGAGGTGGAGACACACGCACACGCGCGCGCACGCGCACACGCACGCGCACGCGCACACACGCATCGCTCACCCACGCGCACCGGGCCTTGCACTTTGAATGCCGTGGGGCTCCTGTCTTCTAGACGTGGAGTCGCGAGGGCTGCCCCCCCTTGCCCCACCACCCTTGTGTGTGGAGAAGTTTACCTTACCTCACCTTACCTAGGCGGCCAGCCGCCAGCGCCAGCCCCAGGCGGGCGGGGGCGGTGGGAGCGGCGGAGGGGGAGGGAGCGGCGGCGGGAGCGGTTGCGGCGGCGGCGGCGGCTGCGGTGGGTCCAGCAGCGGCGACGCAGGGTCGAGCGGCGGCATCGTCGACGTCGATTGCGCGGTGGACGCTCTCGTGGCGGCGGTGCTCGCTGGAGCCCCCCGCGCTGTGCAGGACCCTTGGGGCTGCTTTGGGCTGCAGCGGTTGACGGGCCGCGAGGCGAGCCGGAAGCGGTACCTGCAGCTGGTGCGGCGGCTCCACCCGGATCGGTGCGGCCACCCGCGCGCCGGAGAGTGCTTCGCGCTCGTCGAGGAGGCGTGGCGAGCCATCGAGGCGCGCGGGGAGGGCAAGCGGAGCGCCGGATAGCTTCGGCGACGTTACGTGGCCGTTCACCCCGCCGATCCGCTCCGAGCTCGCGTGCCGCCGTCGGGCGCGTGCTGAGTTGCGGTTGGGACGCCTTCGGTGGCACGCTCGGCGGCGAGTTTGTTGTAGCTCCACAGCGAGCGCGGCGTCCTCGAGCCTGCGACTCGAGCCTACTCACTCCAGTTGGTTCTGCACACTCGGTGTGTCAGTGTGCAGAACGCGCGAGCGGTGCGTCCCGCGGCAGCCCCCGCAGGCGCAGCCACTGGGCTGCGGAGCTGCAACAAGGCTACGAACTCGAGACACGCGGCTTTTTGAGACATTTTCGACGCTTTTGGCCCATATATTCGCGCACGGCAACGAGCGCCCTCCCTGGAACTGTTGCCCCAAGGACCCAGCTTCGCTACACGTCGTCGATCACATGAGAGCGTGTGAGGGGCGCGAGACCCGAGACACCACAACAGAACAGCTCGAGCCTCAACACACAAGTCAAACAGCGTCAGCGAGAGAGCGCATCATCTCATCACCCATCTGGCTCACATCCGCCTGGGCACTGCGAGACACAGGGGACAGCGTACACAAGCAAGTTGGCCGGGGGACCGCAGAGTGCAGTGCAGTCGGCGGTGCAGAGCCCTGCCCCGGAAGAGTGTCAGGCGTACCAGTGCGGCGGCTGCTCCGCGTCGGCGAGCATCTCGAGCTGCTCCGGCGTGAGCCGCTTCCTCGAGGCGGCCCAGTTGTCCTGAAGAGGGGTTGGGGGGAAGTGGGGGGGGGGGGGGGGGCTAAACTTTTGGGGAGGGGGGGGGGGGGGGGGCACGGCATTGGTCGGCGGCGCCTGGTGTGTGCGTTTGAAGTCAGCAAACACCCTCGAGACGGCAGCCTTGATGGGCTGCGGCTGCTGGGCGTGCCGCGCCAGCCGCTCGAGCACCTCTGGCAGCCACGAAGGCACGTCGTACGGCGCCAGCGCGACGAGGGCGGCGAGGCCGAGCACGCCGCCGTGCCTCTGCGCCAGCGGCGCGCCCCCGTTCTTGCGCTTCTTGAGGATGTTGTCGGCCCATGCGAGGAGGCGCCTGTGGGGAAGGGGCGAGAGAGACGGGTCAGGGGAAGGGGCGCGAGCATACGTCCGGTCCGCGCGGGCGGCGCCGGCGTGCGTGTGGCCCGTAGAGGCGCACGTAGCCCGCAACGACCGGCATGGCCGCCTCCCTCACCTCGAGCTGCGGGTCCACGAGCAGCTGGAGGAGCAGCGCCTGGATCGCCTCTTGCGGCGGCGGCTGCAGCGACGGCGGCGCGAACTGGCCGAGGTAGATCAGGTACTTGAGCGGAGGGAGCAGGCAGCCGCGCAGGTGCCACGAGGGCGAGGCGGAGAGGTCCTTGAGCAGCGCGAGGAAAGGGACGAGGAGCCCCGCCTCGAGGAGGGGGAGCTGCGCGAGCAGCACGGCGCACGCGCGGCCGGCGTTCGAGAGGTCGGGGTCGTTGATGCTCGCTGCGGTGGCGAGCGAGGCGCGCAGCAGCTGCTCGCCGTATGGCAGAAGCGCCTGCGGCCGGCCGTGCCATAGGCGGTGTCTAGGCGGTGTCTAGGAGGTGTCTAGGAGGTGTCTAGGCGGTGTCTAGGAGGTGTCTAGGAGGTGTATAGGAGGTGTCTAGGAGGTGTCTAGGAGGTGTCTAGGAGGTGTCTAGGAGGTGTCTAGGAAGTGTCTAGGAGGTGTCTAGGAGGTGTCTAGGTGCCTGCGGCCGGCCGTGCCGCACGCAGCCGCGCACACACGCGAGCGCAACCACGCGCGCCGCCCGCGCCGAGGCTCGCTCACCCTCGTCCTCCGGCTCGAGCAGCACAACTCCGCCGCCGCCGTTGCCGCCGCTGGCGGCGTCGGGCGCGGCGTCGGCAGAACCGCGAGGAAGCCCCTCGAGGCGGCATGCGGCGAGAACCGAACGCAGCAGCCCCGCGGCCGCCGCGCCGATGCGCGCTGCGGGCTGCGGCTGGCCTAAGGTCATGTCCCGGACATGTCATGGACGTGTCCTGGACATGCCTCGACGCGGCGGGCTGCGGCTGGCCCGGCGGCGGCGGCGACGCGGCCTGCATCGACAGCGCGAGGAGCGCGCCAACCTCCTCCCGCACCTGCCGCGCGCCCGCGGTGACGGCGGCGGCGGTCGAGCCGCGGGAGAGAGTCGCCTCGGCCAGCTGCGGCCCGCGCCAGCGCAGCTCTGCCAGCAGCGGGGCGACGAAGCGCAACGCAGTCGCGTGCGACAGCGACGTCTCGTTCGCCGCCGCCGCGCTCTGCAGCCCGGCGAGGAGTGTGGCCGCCAGCCACGAGAGGCGGCGCGGGTCCTATGGGAGATATGGGGGAGATATGGGGGGGGATATGGGGAGATGGCCACGAGAGGTCGGCGCGAGTCCCTCGACGCAGCCGCGAAGCGCAGGAAAGACTGCGCCGTGCCGACGCTCTCGACAGGGCACGCGCGGAGCGCGGCGCCGAAGCCGCCGCCCGAGAGCTCCTATGGGGAGATACAGGGGAGATACAGGGGAGAGATGGGGAGAGATGCCGAGCCCGCCCCTCGAGAGCACCTCGTGCAGCCGTCGCTCGTCGTCACGCGGCCAGCTGCCGGCGGCGCGGAGCACGCCGCCGAGGAGCTCGAAGCCAACCGCGAGCGAGTCACGCCTCGCACCAGTTAATTAGTTAATTAGTTAATTAGTTAATTAGTTGATCTCGGAAGAGCGAGTCACGCCTCGAACCCGCCGCGGAGAGCGAGAGGGCCGTCGGCAGCAGCAGCGGGCGGATGGGCGGGCCGTAGTGCGCCGCGAGCCGCTCAAAGAGCCGCGCGGCGCCGAGCGAGAAGTCGGCGCCGCCCTGGCCGTGGGCGTCGGTGCGGGGCCAGGAGCGGCCCGCCTGCGGGTGCATGCGTGTGCGTGTGCGTGCGCGTGCGCGTGCGCGTGCGCGTGCGCGTGCGCGTGCGCGTGCGCGTGCGCGTGCGCGTGCGCGTGCGCGTGCGCGTGTGCGTGTGCATGTGCATGCGCGTGTGCATGTGCATGTGCATGTGCATGTGCATGTGCATGTGCATGTGCATGTGCATGTGCGTGGGGCAGAGCCCAAGCTGGCCAAGGGGAGGCGGGGCCCAGGGCGGGAGGCAGGGGGGGGGGGGGGGGAAAGGGGTCCCCCCTCCACGGGGGCGCAAATGACGTTGTGCGGCTCCCCGGCCGCGGTGGGCGCCGCCAGCGCGCCGGCCGTCTGCGCAAAACCCTCGTCCGCCTCCTTGTGGTCGACCACGAGCCACGCGGCGGCGCGAGCAAGGTAGTCCGGCTGCAGCAGCAGCGCGTCCGCCCGCGCACCGAGCGGCGAGTGCAGCCCGCCGGGCGGCATCAACTCGCCGGGTGGCGCGGCGGCGGGCTGGCTGCCATCGGCCGGCGACGTCGTCGGCGGCTCCGTCTCCATCGCCTCGCCCCCCGAGGGCTCGCTCCCCGAGAAGGCCGCGCCCCACCCGTCGCACACGTCGTCGCGCCAAGCGTCGACGGGGGAGTACGGCAGCTGCTGCGGCAGCGGCGCCGCCCCGCCGTCGGCCTCCATCGCCTCGCCATCGGCAAACAGCGGCGGCGGCGCCTCCGCGCTGCCCTTGGGCGGCGGCGAGGAGGGCGGCCGCAGCAAGACCGCGAGGACGGCGCGGCCCACGCGGCGCACTGCGGCGGCGGGCGAGCAGAGGGCTCGTGTGGCGAGCAGGGCGAGGCTCTGCCGCTCCGTCTCCTCCTCCACAGGAAGCACGAGCAGCGAAGAGAGGGCGGTCACCTCCCGGCTCCAGTGCGCCTCGCCGTCGGCCGCCGAGGCGTTCGCCTAATGAACGAATCAACTAATGAGCTAATGAACTCATCAGGCCTCGCCGCCGGCCGCCCAACCGCGCGCCTCGCCGCCGCCGCCGCCTTCGCCGCCGCCCTCGCCCGCCGAGGCCGAGGCGGTCGAGACAGAGGAGGCGCGCGCGAGGATGGCCGCAAAGGCCGCGGCGCGCGCCGCCTCGATGGACGACGCCCTTGCGGCGAGGCACGCCTAATCAGCTAATTCACTAATCAACGAATGAACGAATTCTGATGGAGGGCGCCCTTGCGGCGAGGCACGCCTCGAGTGCGGCCCGGCCCTCGGCCCGGCCCTCCTGCGCCTCCGCCGCCGCCTCGGCGGGCGCCTCGGCGGGCGCGCCGAGGCGGGGCGCGAAGGTCGCGGGCGCGGGGACGTGGCGCAGCACGGCGGAGAAGGCGGCGCGGATGAGGCGCGAGAGCTTGTGGAGGCCTTAATTAGTTCGTTAGCTAGTTAGTTAGTTAATTCGTCAATTTTAACTAACTAAGGCGCGAGAGCTTGTGGAGGCCGTGGTCGCGCGAGTTGGCGAGGGCGGCGAGGAGGGCGCAGAGGAGGGCCGGCTCGCGAGCCTAACACGCAGCGGGCGGGAGGTGGGCGCCGCCGTGCGCAGAGGGGGCGCGCGAGGGCGCCGCTCGCGCCACGGTCGCCGAGACGCGCGCCGACGAGAGGAGGTAGGCGGCGCCCTTGGCCTGAGGAGTCGAGGATGGCAACCAATGAGTGTTTCGTTACGATGAACGGAGCAGGCGGCGCCCTTGGCCTCGTGCGGCTGCGCCGCCGCGTCGCTCAGCGGGCCGATGATGGAGGGCAGCTGCCTCGCCGCCACCCACGGGTGGCGCGAGAGCGCGGCCTTGTACCCGTCCTGCGCGAGCGCGCGCACCTTGGAGTACCGGTGCGTGCAGAGGCGGAGCTGCATCTCGAAGAGCGGCGCCAGCGCGGGCTCGCGCGCCGCCGCGCCGTGCGCCGCGGCCGAGACGCGGTCGGCGTGCCGAGCGGCGAGCTTGAGCGCGACGATGGCGCGGGGCGAGTGCGCGTTTGCGCCCGCGCCGCACAGCTCCGCCGTGTGCCTCGCCGCGTAGAGGTACTGCCGCGGCAGGCCGAGCAGCGGCGAGGGCCGCTGCTCGACGACCACCCTGGCGACGCGGAGCAGCTGCAGCAGGTTGCGGCCGCCTAATCAACTAATCAACTAATTAACTAATTAACTAATTAACTAATTCGCTGCAGCAAGTTGCGGCCGCCCTCGCTCGCGCCGAGCGCCTCGCCGAGCGCGCACGCCACCGCCGCCAGCCGCGCGCGCACGCCGGGCATCGACACGCGCCCGCTCGCGGGCAGCGCCTGCCTCAGCCGCGGCAATGATCTCGGCTGATCTCGCTTGATCTCGGCTGATCTCGGGTGAGATGCCGATCGCCTGCCGCAGCGGCGGAAGGCCGGCGAAGGCAGCGTCGGCCTCGGGCAGCTCGGCCAGACACGCGCCTACGGGTGCGCGCCTCCCGCAAGGCTCGGGCGAGGCTCCGTGGGGCGCCTCGGCCCGCCCGGCCGCCGGCGCGCCGCCAGGCGCCGCCGCGCCGTCGTCGGCGAGGTGGGGGAGCGCGCCCTTGCCGACCGCGCGCAGCTCGAGCAGCGCGCGCCGTAGACGCGCCTCTGGCACGGCGTCCACGCCTCCGGCGCCAACCTCGGCCGCCAGCTTCTCGGCCCGCTCGAGCGACGCGAAGCACATCTCCGCGGCGGCGGCCACCTCGGCCGGGCTCGGACTGTGCCACTCCATCTCCATCGCCTCCCCGAACGCTTCGGGCGGGTGCAGCGGCGGCAGCCAGCCCCACGCCTCCCATGGCCGCGCCGCCGCCGCCGGCCGCAGCCGGGGCGGCAGCGAGCGCAGGTCGGCGGGGAAGGTGGCGAGCAGCGCGCCGAGGAGGCGGCGGCGCAGCTTGTACGCAGCCTTGCCCACCTTGCGCCCGCCGCCCGCCGCCGCCCGCTCCTCCGCCGCGCAGAGCAGCGAGCGCAGCAGCGGCAGGTGCGGGAGCAGCGCGGCGCCGGCGTTGCGCACCGTCTGCGCGAGCAGCGAGAGCAGCCAGACCACCTCCCCGTCCGACAGCGGCCGGAGGGCGACGGCCTCGCCCGCGCCGGTGGAGAGGAGGCGCGCGAACGCCGGCACGGCGCGGCCGAGCGCCTCGACGGGCCGCGCGAACGCGTTTCATGAATTAGTTGATTCAACCTCGCCACTTATTAACTAGTTCAACCAATACCTCGACGGGCCGCGCGAACGTGGCGGCGGCAAGGTGCGCGCCGAGGTGCTTCGTGGCGTCGGAGAGGGAGGAGCGGCGCAGCCGGCTGAGCAGCTCGGGCAGCGTGGCGTCGAACGTGGCTGCCGTGAACTGCGACCAGAGCAGCGCCGCCGTCGCGCGCTGCTGCACGAGCATGTATGCCGCCTGCCAGGTTTAATTAACTAATTAATTAACTCACTAACGAACGAATTCACTAGTTAACTGCACGAGCATGTACGCCGCCTGCCAGCCGCCGCCGCCCTTTGGCGCCCGCTCTTGCGTCTCGAGCGCCTCGAGCAGCCGCCGCAGCACCTCCCGACCCCACTCGGGCAGCCAGCAGGCGAGCCCCTCGGCGTGAGCCGCCTGCGCCTCCGCAGCCTCCAGCCGCGCCAGCGCCTCGCCGTCGCCGCCGTCGGCGGAGGAGCGCAGCGCTGCGCGCGCGGCGCCAACCCCAAACGCGTCGCCGCCGTCGGCGCCGCCGCCGCCCGGCGCGGCGAGCGGCGCGAGGAGGAGGAGCTGGTCGGCGGTGTGCAGCGTGAGGAGCAGCTTGCGCGGGTCGTTAGGGTCGATGCCGGGCAGCGCGAGCTCGAGCAGCGTGCGCATGCTGAGGGTGCCTAAGGAGAGAAGGCGCCCGGACGGCTCCCAGGCGGCTCCTGGACGGCTCCTCGAACGCGGCTCGAGAGGGCGCCGTCGGCGAGCGCGGCGGCGGCGGCGGGGGACGAGGCGCTGAAGACGGAGGGGCGGGCGGCGAGCGCGGCGGCGGCGGGGCTCTGGCAGACGAGGAGGAGCTAGTTAATTAGTTAGTTAGTTCATTGAACCTGGCAGTGAATTCAACCTGGCTGGCGAGGAGGAGCGGCGTGAGGGTAGCGAGCAGCGAGAGCGCGCTCGACGTCTGGTGGACCGCCGTCACCGCCTGCAGCCCTTCAGCGACGCCGACGCTCAGCGGCGGCAGCAGCGACTCGGGCTCGAGCGCGGAGAGGTACTTGACCGCCCCTGCTCGCAGCGGCGAGACGCGTGAGTCGCGCGCGCGAGGGGGTGGTGCGGCGGCGAGGCGCTCGGCGGCGCGGTCCCTCGGCGGCGCGCGAGAGCGACGCCGACTTGGAGTATCGCGCCTAGAGAGGCGCCGACACGGTCCCCAGGCGGTCCCTAGAAGGCGACGCCGGCGTTGCGTGGCGCGCGAGCGAGGCGAGCGGCGCGAGCGCCGCCACCAGAGAGGACAGGTCGCGCGCAGCGAGGACGCCCCCCCCGTCCCCGCCCGCCCCCTTGCCGCCCGGCCCCTTGCCGCCCGCCTCGACGCGCGCGCGCCACCACGCGTACTGCGCGAGGCTTCCGAGCAGCGCGCCGACCTCCGAGCTGAAGCCGCCTAGGAGGTGTCTGGGAAGTGTCTAGGAGGTGTCTGGGAAGTGTCTAGGGAGTGTGTGCCGGCGTTGGACGGGTGGCAGTACGGCTAGGAAGTGTCTAGGAGGTGTCTGGGAAGTGTCTAGGGAGTGTGTGCCGGCGTTGGACGGGTGGCAGTACGGCTAGGAAGTGTCTAGGAGGTGTCTGGGAAGTGTCTAGGGAGTGTGTGCCGGCGTTGGACGGGTGGCAGTACGGCTCGACGACGCGCAGCAGCTGCCGCAGATGCCCCCACGCGCACGCGCGCCCGCCGACCGCCGCGGCCTCCTCGACCGCCGCGTCCGCCTCTCGGCGCGCCTCCGTGCCGTCCTCGGGGTCGAGCGCGGCGTCGGGACCGTCGCCGCCGCCGCCGGTGCCAGCCGGAGGCTGGACTGGCGGCAGGGAGAGGACGATGAGGCGGGCGGCGCAGCGCAGCGCCTCGACGCTAGAGGCGGCGCCGACTTGGAAGAGGGCGGAGACCTGGCCAGGGAGAGGTGGGGGGTGGGTCGGCGGCTCAGAGGCTGCTGCACCCAGGCCGCCTCTCGGCCGCCTCTCGGCTGCGGCACGCCTCAGCCAGCGGCTAGGAAGTGTCTAGGAAGTGTCTAGGCTCGCCTCTGCCAGCGGCCGCACCACTAACTAACTAATTCACTAAGTAACTTATTCGCACGCCTCTGCCAGCGGCCGCACCACTAATTCACTAATCCACTAATTCGCACGCCTCTGCCAGCGGCCGCACCACAGCGGGCCGCAGCTCCGCACCCGCCTCCTGCCCGCCCGGCAGCCGCAGCAGCCGCAGCGCGCGCGAGTAGAGGAGGGGCAGGTGCGGCGCCCACTCGACCGGCGAGGCGTGGCCGTAGAAGGCGTCCTTTGCGAGCCGCGCGAGCAGGCCGAGCCAGAGGGCGTCGTACTCGGCGGAGCCGTCGACGCCGCACGACAGCCACAGCCGCAGGACCGCGGGCAGCCAGCAGGCGGCCGCGTCGCCGTGTGAGGGCAGGAAGAGGGCGAGGAGGGAGGCGCCGAGGAAGAAGCGGCTCGCGTCGTGCGGGCAGAGCAGCGCCGCCGCCGCGTCCAGCATCGCCTGCGCCTCGCCGGCGGCAAAGTGCGAGCGGCAGCGCGCCACGCAGCGGGCGAGCTCGACGCGGTGTGAGGCGGCGACGGAGCGCGACTCGTAGCTGACGGGGCCGTGCTCCGGCAGGTGCGCCGCAAGGAGGAGCCGCCAGAGCGGCCGCCAGCCGAGCGACACATTGAGGTGCTTGCCGCGTCGCAGCAGGCCGGAGAGCACGACGCACGCCTCGGCGCGCGTCGACGCGGGCAGGTCCGCGTGGCAGACGGCGGCGTGCGCGTCGAGGATCAGCGCTCGCCGCTCCTGGTCGGCGAGGTCGTGCTTGCGCTGCAGGTGGAGGGCGAGCTGCCGCAGAGCGTGCGGAGCGCCTCGCTGGAAATCGCCGATCGCCAGCGCCGTGCGGAGCCCGGAGGCGGCGGCGTCGAGGGACGCGGCCGCCTCCGCGGGCAGGCTGGCGGCGTACGGGAGCGCGCGGTTGAGCGCCGCCTCCTCGGAGTGGCGAGAAGCACGGTGCATCGCCGAGCTGACGTCTCGATCGTTCACAGAAAAAATCCAAAAAAGACCCGAAAGACGGACAAATTGTCGGCGGACAGCCGGCAGCAAGAGAAACCGCAGTAGCGGACCGCCACTGCTGTAAGGGGAACAACTAGGTGTCCAACAAAGGGGGAACAACTCGCACCGAGACAGGACACCGAGGGCAAAAGAAAACCCACAGGGCTAACACAAGCAGTCTCGGACGCAAGTATCAGCACAAGAATCAGAACGTATTAAAAGCACCTAAAGGAGCAAGGCATACCGGTGTGAACAAGTCTCCACCGACACCCCCTCGTGCATTGGCCTTGTGGTGCTTATCCGACGTCTCGGAGTAGCAGACCTGGCCGCAGGAAATTGCACGTGCCCCATATCTCCTTCGCCGCTGCCG